>NC_139025.1:8731125-8918764 GCF_964662115.1 Mustela nivalis | reverse complement strand
GAAGGAAGAATAACTTGGTCATTTTTATAACTGAATAAAAGTATGCTTTCCCTGCATAATCAATCAACCTTGCATTTCCAGAGTTCTGCCTTGGGAGTCACCATAATTTAGTCCCCTTGAGCATAAATTATTACTGCGCCCACTACTGCTGCCTACTAAATACTGGCTGATTGAACTGGAATACATATTTTAAGAATATAGTGAGGTTGTAGATATGTTTGGTATCACTTACACAGAGCACGTGGCAGGTGAATTAGTGTTCTTTGTATATAATTCCTTAGTGATCAAATAGGTTGTTTTGGCTATAGCCTGGACTAAGCTACTAGTAAAATTAAAACATCCTATGTTAAACTTCTTGTGAAAGAGATATTATTATTTCTGTTAAGAATTAATGTCGAATACACATTCAGACCCTTAATCCTTTTCTGTCTGGTTGTCCCAGTGGGCACATTATGTTTAAGGTTAAAGCCTCTTTACAGCAAATTCTGTTGTGGTGAATTGTTACATTAAATATGTTTTTGTGATTTATCTGATTTTTTCCAAAGAAGACCTTCAGACAGGTTAAGCTTTCAATTCTAACTTAAGTAAAACTGGAAAGAAATGATAAAAGTGTTTTCAGTTGGCTGGTATCTATGAATTTTCACTTTGTTGCTAGCTTTAGGCCAGAGCATATTCCATGTGCCTAATAATGGGAGACAGGGGTTCATTAGTAGTATGAGCTTTGTTTAAATTGGAATGCAAAGTCATTAAACATTAACTATTTGAGAAAACACCATTGGTGATTTGTTGTCCTTTCCTTTTCTGTGTTTGTCATCTGCCTAGACTGCCCTTCCTCCTACCCTTCATTAAAGCCGTTTGCAGTACACACCTCGTTACTGATTTTGTTTGGCATAGCCTTAATTCTTTGGTTCTGTAGTATTTATTTTAAGCTTTTACTTTGCACTTGTTTAAGGATCTGAATCTCAGACCAAATCTGAGATTGTCACTGAGAACAGAGACGGTCTTTGTATTCCTGATTTTAGTGTTGTGTTTCATATATATTTAGGAGTTCCGTAAATTTCAACCTGATAAATGCTATACTTTCTGGCAAAATTAAGTTATATGAGGCAAAGGTGCTTTGTGAAAAACTGGATTGATGCAGTTTTATAACCTTGATAACTGCCTTAGCAGTTTTCTGGAGCAATAAATAAAGCATGGTTTGCTTTGTATTTACTATTTCTCATTGCAGGATTGCATGGGGGAAAAAATCCATTTTTTAAAGTCTTGTTTATTTCACTTTTAGATAATGTGCTTTGATTAGCATAAACTGATTTTTTAAGCCCAGTCATCAAAATGCTAATTACTGTTTTAAATTGAACATTTATTTGGTGTGACTTGCTGCCAGGGAGTAATTTTAGGGCATGATTTTGGGCTCCTTACTATCACTAACCTAATTTAATGGTGAATACATAGTAGAATTAGATGATGTTCACCTTTTGTACATCATCATTAATATTTAATTAAAAATAATTTAACAAGTTGAAACCTTTATAAAGTATGAAGTGGAAATTCTATCAGTTCTTCTTGGTGCATTTTTATGTAGGCATAAAAACAAATAATTTTTAAATATATAAAACTGTACATTGTGAAAGATGTATAAAGGCACTTCAGCATAGAGGGTTAGGTGCCTGGGTTCTTACCCTGGCACAGGAAATTTAGATCAGCCATTGTTTCCCCACTTTGTTCATCTGTAATATGGTGACAGTTAATAGTACAGTTGTTACGAACAATTGGGACAGTTGTAAAGTGCTTGACATGCTACCTGGAATATTTTGAGGTTTCAGTAAATACTGTTATCATAATTATATTCCACAGCTTTTTTCAGCTGATATATTGTGTGCATCTTTCTTTGCTACTACATGTAATAATTACCTCATTCTTTTTATATGGCATAGTGTTATATTTCAAGAATTTACTGTAATTAACCAGTCACATTATATTAATGGATATTTAGGTGGCTTCCACTTAGTACATTGTATATAAGTGGTCCAGTGAACAACCTTGGACATCTTTTTGTGTTATTCCTAGGAGAAGGGTGAAATTCTAGAACCTGTGGAGTCAGAGATATTTACACATACCAAGCATGCTACTTGCCCCCCGCCCACACATAGGGGATAACCTTGGGATAGGCACTGCTCATTTCAAGTTTATTGTTGCTGTACAGGGTACATATTTGACTTGACTTAATTGTATCCCTGTCCCACAAGCATCTAAAAACTTGGATTTTTGTGTTACATTTCATGTATTGAAACTGTGTTGTGAATTAAAAAGATCATGTCTCCCAACTTCAGGGTTTTGGTTTGACTCCTGTGTCCTACTATTTCTGTAAGATAGATTGCTAGAGGTGAAGTCATGGAACATAAACTTTTAAAATTGATACATGCATTTTTAAATTTTAATGAATATTGCCAGATTGCTTTTTAAAATTATGTTCATTTCCATTGTGATGGATAAGAGTGCTCATTTTCTTAAACCATTATCAATATTGTAGGTTTATAATCTTTTATTTTTACCATATGTGTATCAGCTTTGTTTTTCTGCAGTCTGACAGGAAAATAGTTGTCCTAATTTGCTTGCATGATGTGCAGTGAAACTTTTTTTTTAGTTGGTTTAAGAACTCTATGCATTGAGACTATACTCTTTAGGATAGGTTGCATGTATTTTCTTCACCTGTTAATTTGTTTTAACTTCGCTTATGATATAGTTTTATTATATAAAAGCTGGAATACTTTTATGTAGGTAAATTTTTTTCTGTATGGTTTTTGGGTTTTGTGTGTCTTAAATATGGTTCTGTAAATAGTGTTAAGTACCATGGCATCTGGAATTTAGATTTTGCAATGGATAACCAAATCTATTTGAGTGTTCTGTACTTTCCTCAATGACTTGAAATGGTTATCATTTATCTGAAGATTGATCATACTTTGACTGGATATATGGCCACTAAACTGCAGTCAACAAATCATGGGAACTTACACTATACTATTTGAGTTAGCTTTAAATTACTGTACCAGAGTGGTTCTCGGTATTTCAGAGTACACTTTTACTAAGTTAGATGCCTAGACTTTTGAAATACATATATAGCTGAAATAAGCAACTGCAGTCATACACTAATTTCACAAAAATGTTGCTATTCTAAGTATCTTTATCCTAATTAGAGTCCTGTTATGCACAGCCTAACATGGGGAAAGAGTGGACTTTTCTCTGAGCATTGGATTAAAGCTTCCTATGCTTGGAAACTGTTCTTCAGTGATACAGATGTGCTAAAGTTTTTAGATTCCTAGTTTACCATCTGGTGTAGAGGAGAGAGATAAATTCTAAGGTAAATCCTTGGAGGTACAACTTAGAGATAATAATATAACAATAACAGAAGTGAAACCAGAGTGATATATAACTAGTAGTTGTGAAATCAGGCCCGCTTTCTGTCTGCTACTTTATCATGCTTCTGAATTGAGAGCAAGCTTTGTAGACAAGAGTTTTGAATTCCGCTACCAGAAATCATGGAGGTTTCTGTGCTTGGTAGCAGAATGAACGGTGGCATGGTAAAGGAGAAAGGAGGAGTGAGAACAAGGTGCCAGGAGTTAAAACTAGAGTAGTTGGAATGGAATTGTTACACAGAATGTTAAAACTTAAGAAAAAAAAAGTAAGAATAATAAAATTAAATTTAAAAAAAAAAAGGGAAAACGGGTATGTGTCTTGTGTAAGCCTTTCTGTAATGAAAATATTTTAAATATTTTAAATGTTGTAAAGAAAATATTCTGTGTTCCATGATTGAGAGAAGAATTCTGAAAATACTAAACACTGTGGGCCCCCAGGTGCCACTCTTCTACTCACCAAAATACTTGGGATGGGGGAAGTAATGTTTTGCTGTGGGGTTTTTTGGTGTGTGATTTTGAGAGGGGGCAAAATTCATATATGTACTGTAATTGTAGTTATGTATTTACATCTTATTCCAATCCAGAAAGGATTAAGACAGAATGCTTTAGTCACATGTTAGAAACCAGGAAAATATTTTGCATTAAAGGTTGGGTGAAAAGGAAAAGTAAGGATAGAGATATAAAGCAGCAAGAAATTAGGGTACAAGTTCTTACATAGTGATAATTGCATTGTTGTAGAGTGGAGAACTTGCTGGATGGCCACCAGTTTCACCCAGAGAATTCATAGAGTATCCTGAAAGTAAAGATAAATCATGTTCATGAGATGGAAAATCTCAGGCACAGGAAAAGCACACGTAGAACGTTCTTCATAGTAAAAGCCCCGAAAGAAATTTTAATAAATCACAAATACTGTAGCTCTGTATCTAGTCTGTTTTTTCTTTGTTTTGTTTAATTGTAGGATTTCATTGTTAAAATAGAGTCATGTCTAAAGAAAACTAAATGCTGGTTAAAAAATGACTGTAGAAAGTGATAGATAGGAAGGATATCTAATGTGTTTGAGAATGGGAGGAAGAAGGTACATTCTTGGGGTTGATAGCTGTGTGGTGTATTGTTCTAGGAGAGGCTCTATAAAGCAGAATCCTTTAAATTACTCAGTATTGAATGTGTATTTTTGTTTTGTTAGAATAGCAAATAAAAGATCCTTAAATTGTTTTATCACTCCACTTGATTTCTAATACTAAAATTGAATGGAAAACTTCACTTTCTCCATTTACAGTCATGGTTAGCTTTTCTACTTGGGACATTTTGGACACTGACAGTGCATATGGTAGCTTGTAATTTCTAGTCCAGATATTTAAGTTAAAATTAAGCCATTTTTATTGGAGGCACAGCTATCTTGTGACTTTTAGAATATGTATTTCTTTCCTCTTACTTGATTTTGACTCATTTTTATTTTTTGATAAGTGTTCTTGAATTAGTGTATGTTTTATACATGTACTTGAGTTAGATACATGTTCTGTATGTATACATGTGTAGACGTATGCTGTATATGTAATTCTTTCCTGAAATAGATGGGGCAAATAAATATGATTTTATTTTAGATTATGTGATGATATTTTGAATAAAGTAAATAAAAAGCTGTAATTTGCATCTAATTTGTTTCCCCATCAAAATGTTAATGTGGAAACTTCTAGAAATCAACATATTTTTCAAATTAGGGTGAACAGACTTGGTGTGGATTTAGAAATATGAGTCGGTATCCTAATATTCTGGTGATATTTTTGAAGTAGATAGGACCTTTCCAAGCATTGTTACTTTGTGTGACAGTGAAAGACCTGAATATTTGAGAAAGAAAAACTGGGAAAGAGAACTGAGCCTTAACCTCACAGAGAATGAGTACTCCTATTTTGTTGATGACCCAACTCAACTGGTAATAGATATAACCCCTTCAGAAAGGAATGAATGTAGAGAAATGTATTACTTGCTCAAAACAAAAACCATTCCACTAGAGTGGATTATTTTACCTGAAGTTAATGAAAACAAATCCAGTTCACACTTGACTTGAAATCTCGCCTTGCTTGAACCAAGTCTAGCTAGAATGAACTTGTATTTGTTTTCATTTCTGGCTCTACTCATGTTAAAATCATTTATTAAGGTATTCATAATCCTGTGGTAGTCACAAAGGGTTCTAGTTTACTTGGAGAAACTCATATGAAGCAGTGAAAAATATGAGAGAATATAATCACTTTGGGATATGTGGTAAGTGTGCTGTTTGCATTTAATACCTGATATATCTGAAATCAGTATGTATAGTGTGAAGAATTCTCAAATGGTTAGGCAGTTTTGAGGGCTACTTTTTTTTTTTTTTTTTAAGATTTTATTTAATAGAGCACAAGCAGCTGTAGCGGCAGGGAGAGGGAGAAGGGAGAAGCATGCTCCCCCCTGAGCGGGGAGCCCAGTGCCATGCGGGGCTGGATCCTAGGATCCTGGGATCATGACCTGAGCTGAAGGCAGAGGCTTAACCAGCTGAGCCATGCAGGTGCCCTGAGGGCTACCCCCCCCTTTTAAAAAAGATTTTATTTATTAGAGAGAGTGCATGAGAGGAGAGAGGTCAGCAGGACAAGCAGAGTCCCCAAAGAGTAGGGAGCCCGATGTGGGATCCTGATGTGGGATCCTGGGACTTCAGAATCATGACCTGAGCTGAAGGTAGCCGCTTAACCAACTGAGCCACCCAGGCGCCCAAGAACTACCTTTTTGATGTCACTTTTTTTTTTTTTTTTTTAAATTTTATTTATGTATTTGACAGACAGAGATCACAAGTAGGCAGAGAGACAGGCGGGGGGGCGGGGCGGGGGGGAAGTAGGCTCCTTGCGGAGCAGAGAGCCCAATGTGGGGCTCTATCCTAGGACCCTGGGAATCATTACCTGAGCTGAAGGCAGAGGCTTTAACCCACTGAGCCACCCAGGCGCCCCTGACTTGTTAGTTTTTAAATAATAATTGTGCTTCTTATCTATAGAGCTCTTGTCCATTGACTTACAGTTATTTTAACAGAGAATAAGAGACAAGAATGAGTTTCATCAAAAAATACTCGAGTCTAATTTTCTAAAGCGTTTCAAGCATGCCATGCCTTTTTGTATTTAACTAGTTACAGTAAAATCCCACTGATTGTAAAAAATCTGGAATTTCTCCAAAAGTGGGGGAAAACTACTTCTAGATTAGCATCACTGTTAAGTGCCAGTCTCTTACCAGAAATGTGTAATAACTTTAAGTGTGTGACTACAGTGCCCCCCATTCCGCAAGTTATCTTTGTTATTTGCTCTGTATTTTATAAATTTTTTTCACTGTGAGTCAGATACTAAATTCTCTTTGTGGGGGGTCTCTTGTATTGGTAAATAGTGTGTGTTTTTTTACTATATTAATTGTAGTGTGTTTATCATTGCTTTAGAAATAACAATACATCAGATTATGGCTCCTTTTCAAGAAGTAGTTTCTCAGTTCACCGTATTCTAGATTGTGTTTATTTAGGTATTTAGTCAATGACAAAGATAAAAGTCCTTGGAGTGGGAAGAGATCAAGAGTTTTCTCTTGGGTCACTTGCTTTTGGTTGGTTACTTTTTGTTCTAAGATGTCTTGAAAGGAGTCTTTTTGAGTATGGCAGGGAACCAACTGTGTTTAGAAATGCATTTTATTAAAGCAGTTTTTCTGGTCAAATGGCTTGTTTCAAATTGTAGAAATTCTTCGGCAGTAATTTTATCTAATTTTGTTTGTAGTCCAGTTACAACGCAGGGATCACAACAAACACAGCCGCCCCAGAAGCACTATGGCATCACCTCTCCTATCAGCTTAGCAGCCCCCAAGGAGACGGACTGCCTGCTTACACAGAAACTGATTGAGACTCTGAAGCCCTTTGGGGTTTTTGAAGAGGAAGAGGAACTGCAGCGCAGGTGAATACACACATACGTATTTTTCTTTTAATTTATAATTTTTCATCAGTGTAATAAACTAATTTTTTTAAGAGTTTACTTTATTAGAGCGAGAGATCACAAGTAGGCAGAGAAGCAGGCAGAGAGGGAGGGAAGCAGGCTCCCCGCTCAACAGAGAGCCCGATACCAGGGCTCGATCCCAGGACCCTGAGACCATGACCTGAGCTAAAGGCAGAGGCATAACCCACTGAGCCACCCAAGCACCTCAGTAAACTAATTTTTGAGGCATTATCTACTCAGTCAGAATATTCCCTGAAATCTGTCTTGTACAAGAGCAAAGCTTAGAAACTTTTTTCCTACAGTGAATTTTATTCCCGTTTGATTTTTTGATGCTTTTAGTTATTACAGTACAGAATTGTCAGAAGGAAAATTCTTACTCAGCTAAAAGAATGCTTTACCCAGTGTAATGGTGCCTGTAGTAAACTACTGTATACTTTCTGATAACTTAAAAACTGGTAAAATTTAGGGATCCACCTATTGAAAACTGATTTTCATTTTAATTAGTAATGAAACAACTTGATACTTGATTGATATTTGCTCTATCAACAGGATTTTAATTTTGGGAAAATTAAATAACCTGGTAAAAGAGTGGATACGAGAAATCAGTGAAAGCAAGGTAAGGCGACTTATTTGTATATGAAATGATTTGTCAGCTGAGCAGCAGCAGTCTTAAGCTGTTCTTATTAGAGTGAATTTAGAGTCTTTAATGCAAAGTCTGTTTTAGACTATTTGATACCAGAATTAGATTGTTTCTAATTATTTTGAAAGCAGGGAAATCTGAACTGAATTCAGTGATTTTATAAATACTTTTTTGTTGCAGTATTTTAAGCTGAAACTCCATAATTACTTTTGCTTCACAGAAATAATAGATACTGCCTAAAGAGGTGCTTTAAAAATGTATATTAAATACTTGAGAATCTTGTTACCTTTTAAGCAACCTATGACATTGAACAATTCTTAGGTTTGCAGATATTAAGCTCTCAAACTCAGTATCTCCTTAGTTTTTTATAATATTCTCTGAGTTCCTAAAATTTTATTATGAAAAATCATACATACAGTTGATGAATCCATGACTGGGCTTCTGGTAAAGGAAATGTATTCTTAGAGATGCGTATGGAATTCATTTGACCCATTTTTAAAAATTGCATAGGGATGTCTGGCTGGCTTAGTCTGTAGAGGGTGCAGCTCTTGATCTTGGGGTTGTAAGTTTGAGTCCAATGTTGGGGATAGAGTTTATATTAAAAAAACTGCTTACATAGTGGTAATTTTCTCAGGCAGTACAAAATGCATATTTAATCTATAATACATCTTGAAAAATTGATGGAAAGAGAACCAGGGATTGAAGAAAACTTGAGAGAGGGGTTTAACAAAGAAGAAAATCTTTCAGTTTTAGTCAAATTTATACTTTTTTTTTTTTAAGATTTTTATGTATTTATTTATTTGACAAAGAGACAGTGAGAAAGGGAACACAAGCAGGGGGAGTGGGAGAGGGAGAAGCAGGCTTCCTGCTGAGCAGGGAGCCTGATAACGGGGCCTGATCCTAGGACCCTGGGATCATGACCTGAACCAAAGGCAAATGCCTAACAACTGAGCCACCTTGGCGTCCCAATATAATATGTCTTCTTGAAACAGCATATATATATTTTAAGCAACTGATTAAAATTTCAGCAGTGGGAGTGTTCTAAATGGGGGACTCCATGTATTATACAGTTTCTCACTGACAGAATTCCTGATATGAATGAGATTTTGTTTTTTATTTATTTTTAAAGATTTGTGGGGGGTGGTGCAGAGGGGGAGAGAGAATCTTGGGCATACTCCCTTGGAGCCTGGATGTGGGGCTTGATCCCAGGTCCCTGAGATCATGACCTGAGCTGAAATCAAAAGTTGGACCCTTAACCAATTGTGCCAGCAGGTGCTCTATGAATGAGATTTTATGAAGGAAGGGTTTTTTTTGAGCTGAGCAGCAGATGTCCAAGTTAAAGTATTTTTTACTCATTTATTGAACTTAGTGTTTCCTTAACCTTCTGTAGGAAATCGTTTTTTTTTTTTTAAAGATTTTATTTATTTATTTGTCAGTTTGAGAGAGCGAGAGAGAGAGAGAGAGAGAGAGAGAATGTGTGCACAAGCAGTCAGAAGGGGAGAGAGAAGCAGGCTCCCTGCTGAGCAAGGAGCCCGATGCAGGACTCGAGGCAGGACTGGATGCAGACTCGTTCCAGGACTCTGGGATAATGACCTGAGCCTAAGGCATCAGCTTAACCAACTGAGCCACCCAGGCATCCTAGGAAATACAGCTTTGTTTTAATGGCATTTTTTAAATGTTTAAGTTTAAAGCCATAATCAAGTAGACAAAGCCAAAACTTAGATTTATTTAATGTGAAACATGAATACTGCCTCATGGATAGTTTGTTTCATGTATTATTTACTTCAGTAAGGTTTCTTTCATCAGTAATTCTTGGTAACAGTTCTTTCTGCTGGTTTTACTGTCCGTAAGAAAATGTGTTAGGATTAATGAAAGTAGTGCTTATTCCTGTTCGGTTTTATCAATGTCCTTTCCACTATAGCCTAACCATTAGTAGTGAGTTGGTTAGAGAAAGTTTTGATCTTTTGAATCTGCCTTTTGTAGAGAGAATTTCTTCTCCAGATGGTTAGTTTTAAGACTTGATACAGGATTTCTTGATGTTGACACTGTTGATATTTTGGGAGCAGATAATTCTTTTTTAGGGTGCTGTCATGTGCATCACAAGATGTTAAGCAGAACACATCCCTGACCCCTTTTTATTAGATTTACTGTCCTGCCCTCTCTCTCTCCAGATGATGACTAAAAATGTCTCCAGACATTCCTTATGTTCCTGGAGGAGTGGAGTCATCCCTGGTTGAGAAGCGGTGATTAATGGATAGTTCCAGTTAATTTATTTATGGTATTGGGGGGGAGTTATGTAAGATTTGAATTTTTTTTTTTTAAGATTTTATTTATTTATTTGACAGAGAGATCACAAGTAAGCAGAGAGGCAGGCAGAGAGAGAGGGGGAAGCAGGCTCCCATGCTGCACAGAGAGGCTGATGCGGGGCTGGATCCCAGAACCCTGAGATCTTGACTTGAGCCGAAGGCAGAGGCTTTAACCCACTGAGCCACCCAGGTGCCCCTAAGATTTGATTTTTACTTTAGTTGTCTTGTTTGCTAATATTCTGAGACTAAAAAAAAAAGAAGATTTTACAGTTTATTTTTCTGTGACCTGAATTAAAGAATCTTAATTTTCTGGGTTAAAATTACTAAAATAGCTATAAGCATATAAATGTGTAAACGTGCTAATAACAGTAGCCATAAGTGACATGTGGCTGTTTCAGTTTAAATGATCTAAAATACCTACCTCCTCAGCCAAGCCAGCTTTATTTCACTATATACACATTACATATGTATTTCACACCATATTGGCTGCTATATTGGACAGTTTAGAGTTCACTTATCCAAAAAATCTGTTTTACTAGAAAAGTTCATGGATCATTGTTCTCAGGTAGTTTCTTCCTAACTTCCTTTTGTAGGCCTATTCCGGCAACATCTTCCTGGCTTAATTTATATAACCGGGCCATCTTTGCAAGTGAGATTTTTAGATTTCTAAATGTAGGAAGACAAATGTAATATATCTACATGGTCCTTTTTCTGTAAGTGTTGATTAAATGTGCCCTCAAAAAACAAGGGAGTCCCTGAATCTTTATAGTTTATTTTTAAGATTTTTGTAGTATGAAGTAACACTTTCATTTATGTTACTTGAGGAGGAGTGATGGGTGTTTTGGTACTGAATAAGATGTTACTGAGGAATTAGAAAGTGAAGAGAAACATTGACCAAGCACACATTAAAATTGTTTTTTGTTTGGACAGGTACCATCCTTAACCACCAGTGGTTTAAAAGTACTCACCAAAGTACTTTAAAGTAGTACCAGGGCCAGGAAGATGATTTTTTTTTTTTTTTTAAAGATTTTATTTATTTATTTGTCAGAAGAGCACAAGCAGGCAGAGTGGCAGGCAGAGACAGGCTCCCTGCTGGACAAGAAGCCCGATGTGGGACTTGATCCCAGGACCCTGGGATCATGACCTGAGTCGAAGGCAGTGGCTTAACCGACTGAGCTAACCAGGCGTCCTGGGAAGATGAGTTTTAAATGCTTGCCTTTATCCTTGTTCTTGGTGTTTTCTACTCTAAGAAACTATTAGTAAGTTTTAGTTCTGTTCAAAGTAATCTCACCAAAGCCTTTGGAAATCTCAACTATTATGTAGCAGTATTGGCTTTAAAGTCACTTTTGATATGGTAAAATTATGTCTAATTTACTGTGGAATATTCAGTATAATCACTGAATGTAATTTTTTTAAGCCATCAAATATGTTTTTGTTTTATTCTAACATTCATGATATTTGCAGCATCTTGGTCATGAATAAAATCTGCTTCTAACATTGATCCAATGGAATTACATGTTCTCCTATACGATAGTCCTCTTTTATAGCAGTTTCCAGAAATGTGGCAAAATTGTAAAACGGTATGGGTCACTAAAGCACATTCACTAAAATTGGAATTTGCTTTTATTTCAGAATTGGTTGCTACCCGAAGACGTGGTATTTGGTAGAGCCGACAGAGTTTGTTTACCTTCCATGAATTTGCGCTGAATTTGAATTCTTGGGTTTTTTAAAATTATTATATAGTGCTGTTTAAAATAATTTCTTTTGTGCTCCACTGATAAACTGTCCCTTTTCTTGTTTGTTTAACAGAATCTTCCACAATCTGTAATTGAAAATGTTGGAGGAAAAATTTTTACGTTTGGATCTTACAGATTAGGAGTACATACAAAAGGTAAATACTGTTTTAATTGTCTTGAGAAGGAATACCCTTTTTAGTTCTTAAAAATCATAATGACACATTCATCACAGTTACTTGAGTGAGTTTGCCTGGAAGAGAGTACTTCAGGGAGCCTAATGTTAAGAAGATAAAAATAGATGCCTTCTAAACCTGCACTGACCAGTGTGGTACTAAGTAAATTTAAAAAATCAGTTTTGTACAGCTCAGGCAATATAGTCAGTAGTGTGGTAGCGATCTTGTATAGTAAGAGGTGGTAACTGTACTTGAGAGTGGTGAGCAGAGCATAGTGTATAGACTTGTGCAGTCACTGTGTTGTACATCTGAGGCTAACATAACATTGAACGT
Source organism: Mustela nivalis (assembly GCF_964662115.1). NCBI lineage: Eukaryota > Metazoa > Chordata > Mammalia > Carnivora > Mustelidae > Mustela > Mustela nivalis. Next base: position 8,906,180 of record NC_139025.1, on the reverse strand, counting down.
CAACTATACTTAAGCTGAAGAAGTTAAGTGCGTGCCTCAGTGGAAGTAGCCACGTTTTCAGTGTCCATTAGTAACTTGGTGGCTAGTGGCTACTGTGCTGCAAAGACGGAGAGAACTTACTTCCATTGGAGAGTTCTTTGGACAGTGTGCTGTTCTCTGTATCAGTTCCTCTACCTAAAGAATATCAGGTCAGGAAATTAGAAAAAAATGAATGCAGACCTTTTTTAAAAAGACCTGTGGATTTTCTTTTCCCCATGCTTTTTTTTTTTAATAGTTGTAAAATACATTTGAGCAAAAACCAGACCACAATAGTGTATCTGCAGCCATTGATGATTACTGTTAGTTTTCTTGCTTATGCTTGTACTTAGACAAATAAATACACAGTGAAAATGTTACCATGGCAGAGAACATTTATTGGACTTTTTTGCTGGGCACTGAGCTAATAGTAAGTTTTTGGTCTTCATTATCTTATTTATTCCTCAGTTCTCTTATTCTCATGTAACAAATAGATGTCTGAGGCTTACACAAAGAGTAGGCATGAACAGTTTCTCTCAGCCATCTCTTGGCAGAAGTAGCATTCTTCAACCATTAACCACTGGCTTCTTTGTTAAAAGTGTCTGCCAGGATAGTGTTCTCTTGGTCCTGGCACCCTTCCTTCTCCCGATCTCCCACTGCTCTATGCCAGTAGTAGTTAGGCATTTGCTTTTGATGTGTCCTGTGCACTGTACAGTTTCTTCCTCTCACATATATGCTAAATATACAGCCTTAAGAGTAGTGCCTTAGCTATTGAGTCTTCTAGGGGAGTGACTATGTTGACCTGATTCCACATTGATCTCTCCCTTTTATGATTCCAGTTATTGATTTAAGTCATCTTTGTTGTGTTTCCTCTAATGCGCTCGAGGCTTGGCTCCTGTCAAGCACTAAATTAGTAACAGTATCTTACCATGATATGCCTTTATGCATTCTTGCCAGTGATCCTTTTGGGAGTTTATTCTGTAGGCCCCATTTAGGGGCCAGATAGAGGCTTACAAGCACTACTCACATAATGTGTGGGGGGAAAAATACTTTGTATTTATAAAATAGTTTTACAGTTTGCTAATGAATCTGTCTATGACTAGTAACATCAAAATGTTGGGTGTCTTCTTGAATAGTTCCTCTCTTTAACATAAAAGTCCTATCTGAGTTACCTTCCTCTGACTCCTAGGTCATCTGGACCACTACGAAGAGAGGTTATTGCAGGAAAAAAGATAACCCCGTCAATTAGGATCCTGTTTTTCCTATACTGACCAGTAATGTTTTTTAAGGGGAAGGGCACATTTTCAGAGGCTCACCGGTATAATGTTAGCAGATTCTCAACATCAAGTACTGCCATGATAAGATGCAAAATAATTTTATCGTAATAGTAATTTGTGGTTGATGGGCTTAATTTTTTTTAGGTGCCGATATTGATGCGTTGTGTGTTGCACCAAGACATGTTGATCGAAGTGACTTTTTCACCTCATTCTATGATAAGTTGAAATTACAGGAAGAAGTAAAAGATTTAAGAGTGCGTAAATGTTTGGGGTGAGAGGGGAGGAGTTACAAAAATTAGTGAAATAGAGCAAATTTTGTGGTATAGCCGTCATTTATTGAACTCTTGCAGTTTGCCAGATCCTTTCAAGGGGCATAATGTGTATGCTTGAATTTTATTCTTTACAAGCCTAAAATAAATTTCATCTCATGTTCAGAGTAGGAAATCAGCGAAAAGAATAAATATTAAGCAGTGTTGCTATAATTTACATCTGAGTGGCAAAAATCAAGGCTTTGAACCTAGGTTTATCTGATTCAAGAGCCTAGTGTCTTAAAGCTAGTTGTTGATAACCTAGTCTGTGTCAGGCATTATGCTAATATTTTTAAACAATTTCAAATGTCTCATTCACTTAAAAGAACTAAAACTAGTATAGGTCTGATATGTAGTTTCAGAGACACTGAACTCCCTTAATCTTCTTACAGGCTGTTGAAGAGGCATTTGTACCAGTTATCAAACTGTGTTTTGATGGGATAGAGGTAAGGTGTAATTCAAATAGACAGTTCTTGCTCTGTATAACGTTGATTGTTGTAGGTTAAAAATTATTTTAATTGGTAAGTTGCTGTGATACTATTTTTTATCTGTTTTTTTAAATCTATTTTTATCTGTTCTTTGTAGAAATCAGTTCTAGTCTTTTTTATTTTTTTAAATTTTTATTTATTTTTTTTAGAGGGAGTGGGAAGGGAGAGCGAGACTCCTGGGTGGCTCCACGCTGGGTTCAGTCTCATGACTCTGAGTTCATGATGTGGGCCGAAATCAAGAGTCGGGTGCTTAACTGACTGAGCCACCCAGACACCCCAGTTTTAGTGTTTTTGTTTTTTAAAGAGATTTATTAGAGAGAGAATGAGAGAGACACGCTGGAGGGGAAAGGGGGCAGGAGGGAATCTCAGACAGACTCCTTGCTGAGCACAGAGCCTAGTGTGGGGCTCGATCCCAAGATCCTGAGATCAAGAATCTGATGCTCAACCAACTGAGCCACCGAGGTGCCCCTTAATCTTTTCTCAAAGAATCTCATGAAATGAAGAGCTAAAATACAGGCAGAAATAACTAAACATTTACTATGAAATGCTTTTACAAAACTGTTCACTCAGCAGGTTTTCCATTTGCAAATTTAAATATTTTTAGTCTTATTAAGGTAGTAATATATTTTTGTAAATGGAACTTTGCCTTGACTTCATTTAAATTAAATATTTAAGAAGTTGAGAGAAAACTGACTTATAGTGTGTATGCTGAGATATTTTCTGGTGGGGGAGGATTTACAGAGTTTAGATTCTTTAGATGATACTCATTTCTGTCTGCTGTTCTCCACATTTGTAGAGAAGGCATTTGGAACAAGCTGTAAGACAGTGAAGCAACTTCAGTTACTTACATTATTTCTGTCATATATAATAGTTCTGGAAAGTCACTGGTAGTGAAGATTGTAAAATTTGGGGAACTGGAAGAATAATCCTTCATCGTTCTGCAAAAAAGGCGACTTCTAATTACTTGCTGCATAAAGATGGCCAGCTTCGTCGTCTTAAGTTGAATGATTAACCTTAAGTAGATGTAAAATGTTAAATTTAATGGAGGTTTGTTCAGGTAGATTTTGCTGTCACTGTTTAAATAAATATAAAACAATGTGTAAGGTAAGGCAGTTTCCTGTTTTCCTCAAAAGAACATTACCAAAGGGGGGGATTGTTTTTTTTGTGAAAGACCCGACGCAATTGTGTGAACTTTTCAGGATGGAGATGAAAGTCAGATGGTTACTTGAAATATTTAATGTGGTACTTTTCTGTCCATACATTGTATATAAAAATGACACTATTTTAGGGAATGTTTTTACATTAGAACATTTTAAAAATCACTTTATCCTAACTGAAAATGTCAATATCTGTTGCCTTGCTTTTTGAGTTACATGTTTTTGTAGCACATAATCTTTATTTCTGTCTAAATTCGGGGAGCACCTGAACTTTGGAATCTCTTTCATTTGAACATTTATGCTATACCACAAGTTAATTATTTATAAAAGCATGTAGCTGTTTTTCTGTTCTGTAGGTGCATGTTTTAAATGATTTTTCACAATAAGCTCTTTTAAAATACTGCCTTCGAAAGTGATTTTCTAAAAAGGCTTATTTCTGGCAGCATCCGAGTTTTGGAACCATGAAATCATACCCTCAGGAGTAATGACCGAATCCATACTAAGTTTGTTCATACCCTCACCTTTCCTTGAAAAAAAGGGAGGGGTGCCTATGTGGCTCTGTTGGTTAAGTGTCTGACTCTTCTCAGCTCTGGTCTTGACCTCAGGGTCAGGAGTTCTGGGCCCTGCATTGGGTTCCATGCCCAGCGAGGAGTTGGGGAGGAGTTTGTCGGTTGCATCTATAAGCCTTCAAAATTAGCTAGTGTTTATTTTTGTCTTGTTTCTATTTAATCAAAAGTAAGTTGGGAAAATCTACTGTAATGGTAGATATGTGAGTTCTTAAATACAAGGAACCCCCTTTTTATTGGCAGGTATATTTGGGCTAAATAAAAGGATGTTGGCCTTACAGTTGGGCACCTTTTAATATATAATCCGTTCACAATTTATATATATAGAGAACTAAACAGTTAATTTTAAATAGTCTGGTAGTAGATGCATTAACAAATGTAGTATATCCAGTAGATGCATTAGTAAGCATGATTAAAATGAGAAGTATTGGGCGCCTGGGTGGCTCAGTGGGTTAAGCCGCTGCCTTCAGCTCAGGTCATGATCTCAGGGTCCTGGGATCAAGTCCCGCATCGGGCTCTCTGCTCAGCAGGGAGCCTGCTTCCCTCTCTCTCTCTGCCTGCCTCTCTGTATACTTGTAATCTCTCTCTGTCAAATAAATAAATAAAATCTTAAAAAAAAAAAGAGAAGTATTTATTCAGGTTCTCTTTCATAATGCAGTGTTTTAACATCTGATTAAAATACCTTTGATAAAAATCAGTGGACTTTGGACTTTTGGAGGCACTGTCATATTCATAGTTGATGAGACGATCCTAGATTTCAAGTGTTTTCTTTGTTAAAGAAATGCCTTAAAAATAGTCCAATGGGTATGGAATATTAAGTTTTGTTTTTGTTTTAGATTGATATTTTGTTTGCAAGATTAGCACTGCAGACTATTCCAGAAGACTTGGACTTACGAGATGACAGTCTGCTTAAGAATTTAGATATAAGATGCATAAGAAGTCTTAATGGTATGTTAAAACCTACTTCTGTTTGCATAGTAACAGTTTTTGTCAAATGCAAAATAGGTTTTACCTCAGATTTAAAATGGAACTTTTTATAGCCCTGCTGTTTACCCATAGTGAGTCGGATAAAATATGCTTTCCTTAATAGTTAAGACTGCAGAGGGGCTATGTGGTAATATATTTTACTAGTATCTTGCACTGTTACTTCTTTTCTTCCTGGGGCATTTAAAGACAGACATTTGTACTCTATTACTAGTGGTTTAGGTTTCACTGCGTAACCCTTGTGATCGTACACTCTTGATAACCTTTTCAGCTGTTGTGTTTCAAGGGGTTACTTTTGAACACTATTGTATTTACATTTCTATTACCCTGTTCTCAAAGAACAATTCCTGCAAACTTAAATGGATTAAACCCTTGTCCGTATATCTGGATGGGAAGAAGTTTTAATTATACAGTCAAAGTTTGAGATTAGGCTGATTGTTTGGTTTATAGTAGTATTTGTGATAGGAGATTAAAGTTTTAGATTTTTTATTTGCCTTTTTATTCAGTTAACGTTACTGATTCAGTGAAATAGTTTTTATTTAAGTTTGACATCGGTCTTAGAAAATTGAAAAGAAACATCATCATTAAACTTTTGATGATTTAACGTTCTGTTTTTTCACTCCCTGTTAATCAGGTTGCAGGGTAACCGATGAAATTTTACATCTAGTACCAAACATTGACAACTTCAGGTTAACTCTGAGAGCTATCAAACTGTGGGCCAAACGTGAGTTCAGAATTTGTTGGCTAGCTTATTAAAAACGTTTCAACTGTTGTTCAACACTGACTTTTCTTTTTGCTTTTCCCTTATCAACAGGCCACAACATCTATTCCAATATATTAGGTTTCCTCGGTGGTGTTTCCTGGGCTATGCTAGTAGCAAGAACTTGCCAGCTTTATCCAAATGCAATAGCATCAACTCTTGTACATAAATTTTTCTTGGTATTTTCTAAATGGTATGTGTTTAGATTATATTAAAATAAAATTGATTGTAGACACTGAAGTTTAGTCTTATTTCTATGACATTTCTGCAGCTGGTTTCAGATTCAAATTTTAGTTCATGATGTAGCCATTTAGGTAGCGTTGGGGAGATCATGTTGTATATAAAATGGCAAACCTAAATTCCTTTCCTTTTCCCTAGCTTTCCCAGGATAGTAAGGCAGGTGCTTTTTTTGTGCTTCCGTTTCCTCTAAATAAACCCAGAATTTTAGCCATCATGCCTGCTAAAAGCCAATTAATTTATATCAGTTTTAGGAAGTATGGATGAAATTACATATACCACTTCTTTTACTCTTCGGACTCTTCTGAATCTGTAGCTCTTTTCTTGGAAATTTTTTTTTTTTTTGCTTTCAGCTGCCCATTTATCTCTGGTAAAATATTATAAATGTATATAAAAAGCTTTTAAGAATAACTATAAATGTGTAAAAAATAGCAATTTCGTCATCCCTTTGAGACTAGCTGTTAAAGCAGGAGAGTTTGTTTTTTAAAGCGTCTTCATTTCACCATGTTCACATTTGTCAATCATTATTTCTTTTAAGAAAAGTAAGCTAAAAAAATGATTGCCAATTCATATTAGTTGCTCTGGCCTAAAAGATTAGGTTTCTTGGTTTTTAATCAAATTGATCTTTGAGATCTGTCTTCCCACTCAGTACTTGCCAAACCTTGTACCTCCTCCCTCTGCAAAAATAGTTCTTTTTTAGTTATTTTATACAAATTTAAGTTATTAGAGATTTATAATATAGAACTTTGCCCCACTTTTCAGTACACATTCTGTTATATACAGATCTGATAGTGCTTAATCATATATCAGTTTTGATGAGATGGACTAAAGAGTGTCATAATTTCTGTAATGCTACACATACATAGTAAATAATATTTCTAAGAAGCTAAGCTTACTACGAAGGATGGCAAATATTTTTGAATTTTTAATCTCTTCGCTAAAGAACTGAGGTAGCTAACTCGTAGAATGCGTCTTGAAAACAAAGTTATTTGTATCACAAAGTTTCATCACACACATTCATGTTAGAGCCTTTAGGTTGTGAGAGAAAATTTCCCTAATCCGTCTCTGTAATTATTCATATTCCTTTGCCGAAATGAGTTAACTTTTTCACCCTCACTTGACTTTGGATGTAGCCAGTATGAGGCTAGGACTTTTGTCTTCCAGGAGGGGTTTATCCTGTTGAAGGTTGAGGTGAACACATCAGATGTCTTGGGATAGTATTTTCTAATTTAAATAGTGCTTTTTCAGTTCTTTGAGAGTCAGAGAAGATGTATGACTTACCAGCCTGAGAAAGCTACCAGATGGTTTAAGTTGATTTCATAGTTAAAGGAAAAGTATTTGAAGTCGTCTTAACATCAACAGATTAGGAGTAAAAGATGATAAATATCAAGAGGGCAGAATGAATGAAGAAGGATCACCTTCACAAATGCTGTATGTTTAACAAAATACGTTTAGATGGTAATATCCAATAGTCTTATCAAGTGCTACAATCTTTTTAAACAGGGAATGGCCAAATCCAGTGCTATTGAAACAGCCTGAAGAATGCAATCTTAATTTGCCTGTATGGGACCCAAGGGTTAGTGTATTATTTTTTCCCCTACAAATTTGCACTGTGCAATAACGAGTAAAAATCATCTGCATAATCTTCAGGGAGACCTCCCGTCCTTTTATGTATGAGTGGACATGTCCGTATTACACTTTCTTTTAGATAACCTCAACTATAATTGTCCTCTGATGTGAGAAGCATAATTATGTACCCTGTAAACTCCTTTTAATTGTACATAGTTTATAATATCAAGTTCACTAACATTTTTAATTTATTCTATATAGAACTACCTTGTAAGTCAAAGTTTGTGTGGGCATTTGTGCTTAAAAAAAATAAAAGGATACTCAAAATCCCTGTATTTTTTTATTTGATCTAAATATTCTGTTAAAATTGGGTTGTGGTAGGAAAACTGTTTAACGTTTACATGTGGCAGATAACTTCTGAGCAGTATCACTCTAATTACTATGATGTAATTGTAAAAATTGGTTTGGATATTTCAGATTACAAAAACGTGGTTGGGATAAAAGAAGAGCTTCTGTTCTGCTTTTGGGGAACCGCTTATGCAGTTTAGATGTTAACAACATGCACTTTATTAATTGATAAAAGAAATAGAGGTTTCAGTAAGACTTTTAGGTCTATAAAATTCTATTTTTCTCCAGTAATTTCCTATTTTATTACAGTATTGAAAATTATGACCGTTTTAAGTCTGTTAATTACATCAAGCTATCCGTTTTCAAGTTTTCCAAACCTCAGTCATTTAATTTTGGAAGGATGTGAATTGATAGTTTCCTTTGTGGAAATATGTCAGTTATCATTAGTATACAGGTTAAGATAAGTTACTAAGTAATTTCATTTTTTCTTAAAATGATAACACAGATAGTACAACCTCAGAATGTTTTAAGAAGCTTATGCTTCCTATAAGTTAATGATGTATTAAAAATTATGTTTCCATTTTGTTTAAAATTTGTTTTGCACAGAACACTATTTAGTATGACCTTTTTAAAAAGTGTAATTGTGTGTGCATCCCCATTTCTGTTGTTGAAAAAAGAAAAACTAAACATCAGTAGATGCTCAACTAGAACCTTTTTTGCTTGGCAGGCACACTGTTTCTAGTAAGATTGCCAAAATAGTCATGCCCAAATGATCGAAGCAAACCTTTAGTTGAGACCAAATCTCAGATTCTGTGAAGAATTCCTATAAAAACAATGTCGCCTTCCATGGTTTTTCTTTCTCAACTCCAGCTATGAATGACGTAAAATGTAATCATTGGTTCAGTTTAACAAGGGGTAAAAAGTCCAAGTGTCTGTTGCATATGTACTTGAAGAAACTGATTGGCTGTTGTTGTATGTAGGTAAACCCCAGTGATAGGTACCATCTTATGCCTATAATTACACCAGCATACCCACAACAGAACTCCACGTACAATGTGTCCGTTTCAACACGGATGGTCATGGTTGAGGAGTTTAAACAAGGTAAGTGTTTATCCTTATGCTCTCCTTTGTACACGAAGGATCTACATACCATTGTAGACCCAGTAGTTGGCTATGCAGTTTTAAATGAAGAAAGCAGTCACTGAAGTGGGTTTTGGTGTTTATTGATTACAGTATGTATTTGAGAATTGACTAGAAAAACTCAGTTTTTATCCTTTGAGGCCAATTATTTTTGATTATAGACTAGAAAGTTAACCAGTTTAAAGCTCTCCCCTTAGGTGGCCCTTTAAGGGCTACTTTTAGTGCTGTGCGGTTGCCTTGTAAAGTTTTAAAATGATACCAGCTTGTCTCCACTGGTGACAAAAGAGATGCTTTTAGCAAGCTATATACTTTGAGTAGGATTGGGGCCAAAATGCCTGTTATTTGGAAGAACCTGTAAACTTTCTGAATCCCAGCAGTACTGTTCCAGTTTCATTGCCAAAAATGGTCTTTGAGGGAAGTAGCTGGAATAGGATTATTTGATTTGATTGATAATAGTCATGGAAAGAGAAGTAGCTGTACCACTACCAACTTCAAACTTAGGAGTGTAAAATTCTTTTCTCTTCATGGGAGAATGTTAGAAACATCAGGAAGCTTGTTTTTAGAGAGGCCAGAATCAGAGCTTATGGGAAATTTTTCTTTCTTGGTTAACTACAGTGCTTCACTTTTCGGAGAGAGCCATCCTATGAGCATGGCATTTAGAGTAACGGTAATTTACCAAAAATTTGGCTCTCAAAAACTCCTCCACCTTCTTGAAAAGTGTTTATGTGAGAATCTCTGTCTTCTAAGGTCATAGACTGAAATTGCTGTTTGTTAAAGTTACGATTTTAGGATTATAGTGAATGCATGTGGTATGTTTAAGATCTTTAAAATTCTAGATTGTTAGACTGAAGCATGCCAACATTCTAATATGTTTTTAATTTAGGTCTTGCTATCACAGATGAAATTTTGCTGAGTAAGGCAGAGTGGTCCAAACTTTTTGAAGCTCCAAACTTCTTTCAAAAGTACAAGTATGTATTTTAAGGCATGTCAGACATGTTGCTCTCTTAAGTAATGGTTTAATGGTAGCGTATGTGACATCTCTTCTTGCTAGACTAACGTAGTTTTAAAATTTTCCTTTAAACATCTTCCGTAGAATTTTCCTTCCTGTCACAGAGGGTGTACTGTTTTTAGTAAACCCTTTATTTTTCCTTTGTTGAGAAGTGTAGCCCCTATAGTTTGCTGCCTGGTGTAACCAAACTCCTACATTTGTAGCAACGCTAGTTCTGTAGGCGTCTTTAAGTCATCACCAGAACACTCAATCCATATGCCTTGGCAGAGGAGTGAGCAGTTAAAATCTGTAGTTACTGTTCTCTCTTAGGAAACGAAGTATTTTGCAAGTTCTGGAAACTTACCATTGAGATTCTATATAACCATAAGCAGAGCTAATAAAATGCGGACATAGAGTCAGTGAAGTGTTTCCATTAGTTATAGCACATGATTGGCCTACCATTTTCCCCTAATGTTAATAAAGCCCATCAGATATTTCTACAAATAATTTTCTTGGAATCTAAGTGGGTGTAATATTTTTTACGAATGGTTTTAATATAATGATTTAATACCTTAGTACAGGATAAAAGCCTGATTGTGTTGGTTTTGATGAAAATTGTAAGCTATAATAAATCTTACTTTTTAAAAAAACAATGGACTTGCACTTTTATTTGCCCTGAGCTGAAAACTTGCCAAAGTCCCACTTAAAATTTTTTTCTTTAATGCTTGAAACTTTCCTGACCATTTGATCTTGTGTTGGATTGTGTTTTGTAATAATCTAAGCAAGATTGCTTTATGCTCTTTCCCCAATTAAAAACAAGAATGATGACCTTCATGATGTCTCTGTGTTTTGTTTCTGTATCTTTTGCATGAAAAAGCAATATGGAGCCAGCTTAATTGTTGTGTTCTGGGAGCACTGCGTTGTCAGTAAATATTTAAATAGCATAACATTGAATGCTCTTGTTTATTACTTATTCCCCATAAGTTGTGCTTTTCCATTTGGCGGATAACTTTTTTTGTTGTTTTTTTATTTTAACTCATGTTGAGGAAGTACCTTTGAACATTTAAACTAATAAACACATATTCTGATATTTAAGACTACAACATCAAAGTATGTAATTGCTTGTATGGAGAATAAGGAAGAAACTGGTTTTTTAGAAAAATACCAGCATCTTTTAATACCTGAGAATCAAAGACTAAGCTAGTCATTCTTTTTCCCTGTCTCACTTCCTCATAGGACTAAGGTGGGTAGAAAGAAGTTTTTGAAAGTACTCAAGTGGCTTCCTTTACTTGAAAGATTAATTGTTGAAATTGAAACCTTGATAGTGTCGTCTGTTTGAATACAATACATTTGCATTACCATAACTTCAAAGGTTTTTTTTTTTTTTGAACCTTGTTTAATCTTTAGTCTTTTAGAAGTTTTAAGTTGTCCTGTACGCCAAATAGTACTTAAAAAGTCTTCAGTGGACTGAATGAAGGATTATAGATTATTGTCTTTAGTGAGTTCTCTTGAAACAAATCATTTTAGGTGATCAAAAACAACTTCACAAGTATGATTAGGTTTGAGGAGGTAGCAACAAATAGAGGAAATTCTATCATAAAATTTAAGTTTTAGCTGTGAGTCTCGAGAAAGCAGATTTGAAAACGTGACAGTAAGGCGCTAGTTTTATCTATATCAAATCCTGTTTGTATTTTAACTTCTCCAAAAATGTCATCTCTATAAATATCTAGTGCTTACTATCATTAGAATGTAGAGGTAGTCATTGATTTGAATTTTTCTTTTAACATATCAAATGTAATACCCCCCAGATCGGCTGTACATCTGAATTGAAATCCTTCGTTTTCTCTTGAGTCTAAGTTGGTTAAGCCTTGTTTGAAGTATATCCTGAAAGTAGTGCCATTTGTTAAATATTAGATTTTAAATTGTAATATACCTACCTATCATTCTCAGAAGGGAAGGAAGCATGGGAAAATTTCATTTTCTTAAAAAAGCAGACAAGTCATCTTCCAGGAGATCTCAGTGTTCCTTGAGAAAAAGGGGTAGCATTGCTTTGTGCAATTTTAAATAATTATAAGAAGACATTTTTCATGTTTTTCCTTTAAGATAATTCAGGTTGACACGTAGCAGTAAAATCATCATTCACATAGGAAATGTGAATACTTACTTCAGGTATTTCATTTCACTAGGAAAAAGAGGAAGGAAAGGTAATAGCAAGAGGCCAGCATGTTTTCTAAGGTATAAGATTATTCATGATTTCAAGGAGTGTGTGTGAATAGACGAATTTAGCCTTAAAATGTTTTAAAAACTTAAAATATTGAACTTTAATTCTTGGGTCCCGAGTTACTTAAAAGGATTTTTCTCCAAAGATGATTAGATTTTTCAGTACACATATTTGAGCTATAATCTACCCAGGTAAAATATTAATGTGATGAAATGGCCAGGAAACCTGCTTACATGTTGTTTTTTGGGTAAATAAGGTATTTGTTAGGTTATTAGGTAATAAAAGCTGCTAAATTGTTCTTAAGAATTTTTAAATAGGTTTTAATTCATTGGAGATGTATTTTTATAGTAAAATTTTTTACTGGAAACTGGAGATCTTTAAATTTGAGGGAAAGTTAATGACTTGCATTAAGACTTGAGAGTGTCTCCTGAAGGAATTTGAGTATCTTGAGCAAATAAATGATGGTGGCAGTTGGAAATTGGAGATCACGTTTTTTGGGACAGCAATAAAAAAAAAGTAGTCTAAATTTAGAAATAACTTCTTGGTCTCTCTGTTTTCTGATAGGGACCTTAGGAATTGAATACCAGTTCTGGTTTTTAAAACTTAACAAATTTGGTTGGTATTTTGGTTTCAGTTTCTTAGCCGGATGAGTATTTGTTTTATAAATGGATTCCTAATGGCAGGTTGTTTCTATTAAACTTAATTGTATTTTATATATCCTTTTTTGCTTAAAATTGCTTAGATGTGGCTGAGTAAAGGACATAACCACACTCCCCAGGCCTCCCTCATTACAATAAGTACCAAAGGTGAACTTTTTAAATTTCAAAATTTTAAACTTTGAATTCCACCAAAATTTTGTTCAAATGGATTGTATGTTTTGCCTTTGTAAATAGAGAATATTGTGCATCATTTGTTGAAGACTCAGGTGGTGATTAAGAACATCCATTTAAATAGTGTGGTAAGAGTAGTTTAGGGACTGAGAGACTTTTGTCCCTGTCCTAGGTGAATGCAGACAACTTTGCTTTTTGTGCACATGCCTGCTTTTTATAGTTTGTTGTCTCTCATTGTAAGTTGTCGCGCTTCTGTCAGAGAGCTCTTCTCCATCTTCCTCCCCACCCCCCACCTGCCCAATCTGCTCAGGTTGCTGACTGAGCTCGTGAGGATTTTAGTGCATTTAAGAGAATTTAAGGGCTCTGAAAGTGGGTTTCTGTGTTCGTAAAATGCATGAGCTTTTAGTGCTTTTATGTGACTTTTATTAACTTCTATTTATTTGAGCCGCCTGTGTTTGTTCTGTATATTTGGTTTGATCCAAATAATACTGAACAAATTTAAACTGGTGGTAAGGGAAGTATTGGTCTATATGGATTTGAGCTGCATATTCACATATGTCTACATGTTTTCGTATTTATACATACTACCTCTGTTACCTTGTTGATAAATACTTGAAGTTAGATCATTTGAGCTTCACTTTTTCCCTGCCACTAAGAGGCATTACCCTATGTTACAGATGACGTACATAAACAAGTCTCACTTGGCTTACATAGTTAGGAAGAATCATAACTGTTTTTCAATTACTTAATGAGAGTAAATAATAAGTAATCAAATGGAGTATTTTAAGGAAGAATGGTTAAAAAATGCTTTAACTTGCCAAATTCCCACTGTCCCTAACCTAAACATCTCTCTCTTTCTTTCGCTCTTTCTTTTTTTTAATGGCTAATTTGAACTGGGGTTATTAGTCTTTTTCTGGCCTAGGTCAGACATTTGGTTTTGGTCCGAAACCTTATTTATAATATGTGAAAGATAAGGGTTTCAGCCTTTTTAAAAAAAAAGAATTAACTAATTAAAAAATTTCCATCCTACTCTGGTATTTCAGACTAGTGCCCATACTAGGTAATGTCAGTTTGCTTTTTTTGTGAGGTAGTTTTTCTAGTAAGAAGTTTGGCTTCTTGCACCTCTAAAATGGGTTCTGTGGAAGAGTACGTTGGACTGGACTTTTTTAATATCATAAAATTACATGAATTATACTTTAGTTCTAAATAGTTTGTTTTAAAAAGACTTAAATTTTTAGTATTTGGTTATGATGGCATTTTATAAAATGAAAACTTGCCTTTTCTCCAATTTAATGGGATTGGATTCTGCATAAAAATCAGATTTCTTTGCTCTCATGTTAGTCATGTCTGCCTTTTAATAGAAATTTATGGTGTTATTTGAAAAAAATCACGAGGCCTGTCTTTAGTATTCAGTTTAATTTTTGCTATCTATTAATTTGAGTTAAAAAGCATGGTATGTTTGAACTGTTTTTGAGCTTACTGATGTAATATGTATAATTAATGATCTTGTTTTTGTGGCTAGAGGCTTGGTACATTATTTCTGTTAAAAAAACTTGGTTTTAATGGATTATATTTTAGTGAGCAGCTTATAGATATAAAGTATTCCACTGGAGTCTTTGAACCAGACTATCAGTTAATGTTTGTTTATTGTTCTTGAACTAAGCTGCTTTGGGATAATTTATAAAATCACTCTTTTTCAGAACAACTAAACCCACCAATAGTTAGAAACGAGGAATTGAGCTTTTAGGATTTTATGTATATCTTAAGATTGCAGTCCCCCTTGCTAAACTGATACTGATCTAGAACTGTCACAAAACTTACATTATGGTGTTAATATCCAGCACAAAGCAGTTAAATAAAATAAATAGCATGTTGTCTTTATCTCCAAAGGCATTATATTGTACTTCTAGCAAGTGCACCAACAGAAAAACAACGCCTAGAATGGTGAGTATAAGATTAGACTTTACAGAGAAAATAAGCAAAAATCAGATAGCTTCAGAACACAACAGATGGGAGAAAGCTTGTCCTCCCATTCAGTCTGGTTTTATCCAAAAATGGAACTTTCCTACTTGTAGCAAAGTGTAGATATTTGGGGATTCATCCACAACTTTGTTTTTTGTTTCCCTTACGGACATCCATATATTATTAACTATATTTAAAGTTCTTTGTTTTAGCTTACTGATTTTTTTTCTTTTAAATATTTGCAGGAATGTCTTTTGTAACCTTCTTAGTTTGAAATGTGGCTTGATTATCCTTCCTCAGTTTTGCTTCAGCAATTTTGTTTAGAGTCTAAGACTGGTTTTATCTATGCAAGTTCAGATGGTTGAACTGCCCTCACGTGTATTTAAGTATCATCTTCATTTTACTGCTTGGTGTAAACGTATTTGACTTTGTGCATTTTATTTTATTTTTTTAAATTAACCAGAACTTTCATTAATACTAAGTGACATTTGTTCAGGGTGGGCTTGGTGGAATCAAAAATCCGAATCCTGGTTGGCAGTTTGGAGAAGAATGAATTTATTACGCTGGCGCATGTGAATCCCCAGTCATTTCCAGCACCCAAAGAAAATCCTGACAAGTAAGCAGTCTTCTAATTTCATCTAGTTTCCTTCTCTCCTTTTTAACTTGTGCTCATAGAAGCTTAGGCAGTTTTTAATAACTAGAGTCACCATTCTGTTGATCATATATGGCACAAAACCAATTTGAGATTCGTAGATTAGGTTTTCCAGATTGGAAACAGGAGAAAAATTATTTCTTGAGAAAAATCAGTATTAAAATACTTTTCTTTGATAATAGTCTAATGATATACCTATTAATTAATTAGAGTTCAAATGATGCATATCTGCCTTTTAGCATTTCTTGAAACTTCTCACCCGTGGTATACATTCATCAGAATAGCTGCTATCCCAAATATGTCTTGCTTTTCATCTTAATTTTTTGAAAGAGAACATGCTTTAAATTTACCTTGCAGGGGCGCCTGGGTGGCTCAGTGATTTGGGCTGCTGCCTTTGGCTCGGGTCATGATCTCAGGGTCCTGGGATCGAGCCCTGCATCGGGCTCCCTGCTCCGCAGGAAGCCTGCTCCCCCCCACCTCTCTCTCTGCCTGCCTCTCTGCCTACTTGTTTTTTTTTTTTTTTTTTTTAAAGATTTTATTTTTATTTATTTGACAGAGAGAGATCACAAGTAGGCAGAGAGGCAGGCAGAGAGAGAGAGAGGAGGAAGCAGGCTCCCCGTTGAGCAGAGAGCCCGATGCGGGACTCGATCCCAGGACCCCGAGATCATGACCTGAGCCAAAGGCAGCGGCTTAACCCACTGAGCCACCCAGGCGTCCCCTCTCTGCCTACTTGTGATCTCTGTCTGTCAAATAAATAAAATCTTTAAAAAAAAAATTTAAAATAAATTTACCTTGCAAAAATCTGATTTGTGTTAGATTCTGAAACACTGGGAAGATTGGTTAATAAAAGGCTCCCATTATTCTTTTAAGGGTCTTTCAGTTTCTGGTTCAGTTCCTGTATTATTTACTTGAGATTCTACTTTGCCTATACTTCATTGCATTTGGAAGGTGAAGGAAGTTAAAAAAGATAAAGTAGCATTAAAGAAAGATTGAAAAGTATAGGAGAACTGATCGTTTGAGATTTTGTGACCGTGGTATGGCCATTACTCTTATTTGTTGATAGAGATTATTTTCTTTTGCAGTCCTGTGAAAGAGTTGTTATGTGAGTTTTTTATCACTTTTTGTTGCTGCAGTCTTAATTTATTAAAAGACTGATCCATTCAGCACATAGATTATTGAATGTTCAAAAGTACCTGAATCACCCATTGTTCCTGCTATTGTGCTGTAGTCAAATTACTTTCATGTCGTCTTTCTTCTTTCTCTTTTCTAAAAAACGATTTATTTGTTTTAGAGAGAGAGAGAAAGAGAGAGCAGGGGTCAGGGGAAAAGGAGCACAGGGAGAGGGAGAGAGAAACCCAAGCAGACTCTGTGCTTAGTGCAGAGCCCAGGGCTTGGCTCAGTCCCGTGACCCATGAGATCACAACCTGAGCCCGAACCAATGGTCAGATGCTCAAACCAACTGCACCATCCAGGTGCCCCTCGTGCCACCTTTTCAACTGAGTTTAAAAATTTTAAGGATTATATGTTAAGTTCTAGTTAAAATTTTTGTCTAGAATACTCTCTCTCTTTTTAGATTTTTCTAAAATGCATTATTCCTTTTCCTTTGTTAGTTTGAACATAATTTTGTTGTGCCTTTCATACTTGGGATCATCAACATTGGCTCTTAGTACCCTGTGTATATAGTCATAGGAATATGAAGGACAGGCATTGGGGGGATAGTTTTGATGGAATTTTGGTTTAGAACTTCACTTAGTTTGCTGACACATTTGTATTCCACATACCTCAGGTTGTCAACCACATTGATAACATTTTCATGAAGTCTTGATAAAATAGTAACACTTTTCTTACTTTGCAGGGAAGAATTTCGCACCATGTGGGTGATTGGGTTAGTGTTTAAAAAAACAGAAAACTCAGAAAATCTCAGTGTTGATCTCACCTATGATATTCAGTCTTTCACAGATACAGGTATATCTCTCCTTGGATGATCCAAACATGTAACTTGCATATTTTAATTTGTCTTCATGTGTACCATAGTAATATTTGCAATAACTGTTAATTTACTTGGGAAAATTAAACAGTGATTATCAGAATAATCGTAATGTTTTGGATTAGTTATTAGTTTCAGTAATGTCTAATGTATAAGGAGGGTTTTTTTGCATTGTAGCTTTAAAGTTAAGTAGGACCATTTTAATGTATTAACAGTTATTTTTGAAGTTAGAAGAGAATTTGATTTTGTAGAAGACTGAGTCTGTGTCTGACTGCCTCAGTAATCTTGAACCTTAGCCATTGACAAGCTAGACATCTGGTGATGTGAGGAAATTTTATTCTTTGTATCAAATATATAGTAGACTCAAGTGTTGATTCACAGGTAGAGTATCGGGTGATTAGAGCTACATTTCAGATTCACCCATACCCTGAGAGAGAGAACTGAGATAGAATAGTTTGTCTAAAGAACAAATAGGTGTAGTTCACAGAAGCAAAGGCTATACACAGATGTACAACTTTTCAAGGGAATGGTAAACATGTATAGAGACAGAGATGAATGTGCGGGTGTGGCGACTAGAAGGTGGTTGCACTGTGTGTGGGATCACTAGCAGTGTGCTGTCCCGGAGCTGCTCCTGGAGGTGTGGTGCTGTCCGCTGTGATTCTGACTATCAACAGCCTTGCTGTTGGTGATACAGTAGCAGTTTAAGTTTTCAAATGAGACAAGATGAACTCTAAATGAGACCCATGGTAGTTGCCTCCTTGGAAAATTCAGATTAAAAAGACTCTGTTTTTATGAAAAATTGAGTTGATTTCTCTCAAATAATCGATAAGTAGGTTTTTCATTTTTAGGAATATAAGTGGCAGATGGCACAATTCTTAGTGAGGAACACTGGGAACACTGAGGGATATTTAGTGTCCCTAGCAAGTAGTAACCCTTAATAACTGACAACAAAAACACTCATACACATTTTTTTAGGGTGAGATTTGGAGGGTGGTAACTCCATTGCTGAATAGTGCATAAGTGTTTTTTTCCAGAGTAAAAATTCTGATGTCATCTTGAACTATAAACTAAGAAATTGTGTAGAGATACTTGAATTAGAAAATCTGTTTTGTGCATTTCATCCTCAATTTTTTATCCAAGATTGTGCTAATGAACCATCAGGATTTTCAAGGAATTTTTATTTTGGGAGGGAAGTGTTCAGTTGTCCTGGATCTTGAAACATTTTAATGGAATACTTTGTGGGATTTTCTTTTTTCTTTTCTTTTCTTTTTTTTTTTTTTTAAGATTTTATTAGAGTGTGAGTGAGTATGCACAACCCCGCACAAACAGGGGGTAGGGGCAAAGGGAGAGGGAGAAGCAGACTCCCCGCTGACCAGAGAGTCCCATGTGGGCCCCATCCCAGCACCCAAAGGTTACGACCTGAGTGGAAGGCAGATGCTTAAACGATTGAGCCACCCAGGCTCCCCCTTTGTGGGATTTTTTCTGTTTTTTATTTTTATTATTTTATTTATTTTTTATTTTTAAATTCAATTAACATATAATGTATTTATTGGTTTCAGAGGTAGAGATTAAGTGATTTATCAGTCTTCCATCACACCCAGTGCTCATTACATCACATGCCCTCCTCAGTGTCCATCACCCAGTTAGCCCATCCCCCCACCTTTCTCCTCTCCAGCAATCCTGTTTGTTTCTTATTCTTAAAGAGTTTCTTAGGTTTGTCTCCCTCTGTCATTTTGTCTTGTTTTATTTTTTCCTCTCTTCCTGCATGATCCTCTCTTTTGTTTCCTAAATTCCACATACCTGCGAGATCATATGATGACTGTCTTACTTTCAGATGATTGACTTACTTTGCTTAGCATAACACCCTCTAGTTTCGTACACATTGTTGGAGATGGTGAGATTTCTTTTCTTTCTTTTTTTTTTTTTGATGACTGAGTAGTATTCCATTGGATATTCACACCACATCATCTTTATCCATTCATCTGTTGATGGACATCTGGGCTCTTTTCCATATTTTGGCTTGGCTCTTGTGGACTTTGCTGCTATACACACTGGGCTGTACATGCCCCTTCAGATCACTACATCTGTATCTTTTAGGAATACTCAGTAGTGCAATTGCTGGGTCTTGGGTAGTTCTGTTTTCAACCTTTTGAGGAACCTCCATGTTGTTTTTGGGAGTGGCTATACCAGCTTGCATTCTTTGTGGGATTTTCTAATAAAACATTTAATATGTTCGGTACTCAAATTCTTACTTCCAGTCTCTTCCAGCTTCTCTTTAGATCTTTTTGATCTCAGGTATTGGCAGCTATATCCCTGTAGTTGTTCAAGCTAGAAATCTTAGAGTCCTCCTTGACTCCTGTTTTTCTCATAATTTGATGAAGAGTCCTTTTGTCTCTACTTTTAATATCCGTTGAAATTCCTGCTACTAATTGCTATCTGCTGCTTTCCCACTAGTCCAAGCCATTTATCATTGTTCTGTTGTATTACTCTCATTAACTATAGTTTCCTTGGTCTGTCCTAGCCCAGCTACTAATGGTATAATGGTTATTCTCAGCCAGCATACGAAATGATATTAAGCCAGATCATGTCTTGCCTGCTTAAAAACTATAATGGCTACCATTCTCATTTGGAAAGAAGTTCAAGTCCTTCCTTACTGTGGTTTGCAAGCTTTTACCTAATCTGGACTACTCATTATGTCTCCGGCCTCATTTCCTGTTTTAAGTTTAAAATCCTTTATCCATATGTCTTGGGGCCAGAAAGGTAATAAAGTTAGTAATATTCCTTGTAGGGCTTGGAGCAACATTTGGTAGTCAATGACAGTTAGCATTTCTTCAGGGAACTGTTCGGGATTCACATTAAGCAAAGGTAGAGACCATATAGCCACAAATAGGTTAGATCAGGGTTTGTTGTTACCAGATGAGTTTTGGTGCCAATTTTGGGAAGAACTTACGTTTTGGGGGCTTTGGGGATTTCTAGAATTGCTCTTAAGGGATTATGGATTTTGATTTTTTTTCTTCTCTCCAAAGGCCTTTTTGTTGTTCTTCAAACATCCCAGACATGCTCTCAACTGAGGACATTTTGTCTTTGACCTTGGATCTCCCTGGAATGCGGTTCCATCAGTTATCTTTGCTTACTTCACTTTGATTTCAGTCTCTGCTCTGATGTCCTCTCAGTTTCTATGCTGAGCTTCTTGTTTTCTTCCCTACTCAGTTTTCTCCATAGCACTAGCATCATTTGATATGAATTTTTTTTTACTTTGTTGTTTCCTGTTTTTTGTATTGTCCCTACTAGAATGTAGACTCGAAGTTCTTTTGGTCTCTCATTCTCTACTGTATCCCCCATGCCTGGAACAGTGCGAAACAGTATAAGTGCTCAATAAATAATTTGTCATATGACTGAATGAATTAATTTTTCCATTTGGGGATATTCTGGAACTAATTTGGATGAATTTATTTTTAGCATTTTCTTTTTGTGCCTGTGACCTCTGTTATTTGAGTTATTGTACAGTAGAAGATGGTGAATACTTAAAGTTTTATCCTGCACATTTTTGAAAAGGTATCTTTGGATTTAGTCAAGTTTGACTTTTGCTGCTTTTGTTACATAATTGGGCTAGAATTTTAAATAGTGGTAGCACAAAAGGGTATGAAGAAGCCCCCCCCCCCAAATTCTGCTGTTTTTTAGAGTTCCTCTTTAAAGTTATTATTTTAAGAGTAATAAACTGGAAGAGTTAGTATACTTTGTGCTTTTATTCATTGTGTAGACCTCGTGGTATAAAAGGTACTTAAGAGTTTGATTAGGCAATGGATTATGTCAGATGAGAGGTAATTTTGGCCTGATAGTTTTATGCACAGGATTGATAGAAAGTGATCCTTACTTAGAATAGCTTATCCTGGTTTAACTGTCTTTGTTAAAATGTTTTCGTTTCTTGTAACAATTTCATAATTGTGTAGTTTATAGGCAAGCAATAAACAGCAAGATGTTTGAGGTGGACATGAAAATTGCAGCAATGCATGTAAAAAGAAAGCAACTCCATCAGCTACTACCTAGTCATGTTCTTCAGAAGAAGAAAAAGGTAAATTTAGAAAGTACTTACAAAAGCATTACTAGCATAATGTTTTTACTGTGTTCAGCCTATCCCTACTTCAGCATTGAGACTCTGTTTAAGTCATGCTTGAAGTAGATCACAGCATTTAAAAAATCTGTTCCAGGGAGCAGTTCCAGTTTGTGAAACCTTGCTCCCAGTCGTGTTTCTTGCACATACTTGGAGACCTCAGACAGACTAGTGGTGATGCTTTCTGTCCTTATTTTACATAGACTTATAGTCTCTTTCAGAGTCTATTTAATACCCACATCAGTAGCTAATTTCCTTTCCTTTAAAAAGTAAATTATGTAACATGTGGATAAATTACATGACTTTTTATAAAATGGCTTTGTTTGATTAAGAGTATAGATGTGTATTATTAAAAAATTAAGTTATTGAATATAAAGATCACAAACAGAGGTGACCAGAGTTAATGTTATGTAGCATGTCGTTCTGGTAATAGTGCTTCCTGTCAAATAACTTACAGCCTTATTTTTCTTTAATTTATTTATTTACTGACTTACTTATTACATTTTTTCTTTAAATAACTATAAAGGACATTTTTTTCTTATTAAAACTTACTGTAAAGGACATACTAGAATTTTAGTGCAGAGATGACAGTTACATTTTTACTTTATGTGATTTCAAGAATAAGTGGCTAATTTCTATAATGGAATATACATTGCAGTGAAAATGAATGGGTCAGAGCTACATATATTAGTATGTTCAATTAAAAGGTTCTGATGAATATGTATTATTTAATAATTTAATAATTTTAATTTTATAAGTTTAAAAAATGTAAAACAATATATTATTTAAGAGAATATGAAAGAAAAGTGTAGCATATAGTATGATATAAGCATCCAAATCAAGGCAAAGAACTTTGGAGTAGATAGGCTGGCTCAGTTTCAGTTCCACTGCTTCCCTGCTGTGACTTGTGCCACCTGTATAATGAACATCACGTTCTGGATTTGCTTCTTCTCTAAAATTAAGATAATTTCCTCATTAGATATTTTGTGAGGATGAAATGAGTTAATACCTGTAGAAAGTGGTTTCGACTAGTGCTTTAGCACATAGCAAATGCTCGTATTTGTTTCTGTTGCCATCACCATAACTTGGGGGTAGAGGTACTTGCTTTTTGAGTCTGGTCTAAAATGCAGTTTTAAAAGGCACTTTTGTTTTTAAAGTAACTTGGTACATTAAAGCCTTTATGTGACTTGTTTTCTTCTCATCCTAATGCTTTTATGAGTTAACTAATCTAGAAAGTGGCAAAAAGTACTGTTCTTTTCTCAAGCCATTTTATTTATTTGTAATAAAATATACATAAAGTTTGCCATTGAATGATTTTATTTTTAAACTAAAATAATCAAGCCAGACATTTGTCTTTTGATTGCCCCTTGGTGTTATTAATGAGTTTAAGCATCCATACTTAAATGTGTCTTTACTCCATGTAAAAACATATAAACATTTTGTGTGTTTTCAGAAGTCAATGTAAATAGATTGTTACGTTCTTTAACATTATTTAGCTATTTGTATTTTATTAAAACATCTATTTATATCTGAGGTAATTAGATTTTCCAGAACCCTTTATTCTCCAATTACCTTTTAAAACCCCTATTCACATGGTATTGTTGCTATTTGAAACAACAAAAGTATAGTTTAAGTAAATTTTATTTTTATTCTATTTCTTAAGGTATTATCTATCTAAATATAATCATCTAGAAACAAAAAGGATTATTAGCATTCAGAAATAACTTACTTAGTCTAAACGTTGTTATTTATCAAATAAAGCTTAACTGTACTCTCATCACCCAGTAATAGCTACTTTTCTCATTCCAGTGTGTGTTTCTGCATAGTCTCTTGGTGCACATATGTAATCACATATCATGTATTTTTAAAAGGTTTTTGATGGTACATGCCCTTTTGTGACCTGCTTTTTGGGTGTTTATTATGTGTCCAAATTATATTACATTACAGATACAATGTGCCTGCTTAGTATTTCTTTGTGTGGCTATAGTATGACTATATCTTTACTTTATTTGACATCATTTGGATTATTTCTAAGTTGTAGTGAAAAAACACTTTCTTGTTTTTAGAAGTAGTATCTAGAAATCTAGATCCATGAATCTTTTCTTAGACTCTTCTTGATTTCTTCCTTTTATTAACTGCTGTTTATTTGCAAAGCACTGTATGAATGTTTTTCTATGTTTTTAATGATAAAACAACCCACAGGTATTGTCTAATAGAGGAAACCAAGTGGTTAATAAATTTGCCCATGGTTGTATAATAGGAGATGTGAATTCGACCTAGGTTTCAGTGCACGTGTGTTTATTTCTCTTTGTAGTATGTTCTGTCATTATTTATCTTTTATTAGAAAGTGTGGATAGAACATTTATGGTATCTTGGTACTGAAGTCTCTCGTGCCAAATTTGGTATAGACACAGGCAAAGCAGAGCAACTGTTTTGTGTTCAAACCAGCCAGTTAAAACCTTCAGGTTCATAGATCATCCTCAGCAGTGGCCTGTTGTTTCACAGATGTTTGATCACCTGGGCAGGAAGGTAACTATGTAGATTTCGTGTAATTTAGTTACTGTACACTGGTGGAGAATGAAATTGGTAGCATTTTTGCATAGGAAAGAAGCTCATTAGAAAATTCTTTTCACAACTGACTTCATAAACATGTGGCATTACCTTCTCTTCCTCTCCATTCTGCCAGGTCTCATCTTCCCCATTTGATTAATATTGATTTATGTACAAAAGTAATGTCTGTAGTGCTAGATCAAAGAATGTCTTGTCCTTTGGGGAACTGGAGCACACACATGCACACACAGACAGACACACGAATGGGAAGTGGGTTTTTATCAGCAATGCAGTCATCTCCATTAAAATGTTTCTGTAGATAAGTGGAGCACCAAGGCTAAAAAGTATTCTGGAGAAAAAGTTGAAGAAATCAATTGATATTGCAATACTACTGATTGTAGAAATGGAAACTAAGTTCTTTAAAAATCATGCTTTATTTGGGTTTTCCTCTATTAAGTAACATGTTGAGTGCTTTGATTTTTGAGAAGCACGACTAGCATTAGGATTTACATGTGGATATTAGGTTTCACTTTCAGGAAGTTATTTCTGCTGTTTCTATTTTCACAGGATAATTTATACTATTAGATGTACCGTGTTAAAATTCTGAGTTGGCAGTCAGAGCACCAGAAATTCTTTCTTTTGGGAGAGCCTCATTCATTTATAGATGTTTAGAAGTGGTACTATGCTGTACTTATTTGATTATTTTTTTTGATATTACTCAATTTTATGTTCATTGTAGAATAATTAGAAATTGGTCACAATCCCCAAAGCCAGAGATATTCATTGCTAGTATTGGGTTTATCGTTAAGACTTTTTCCCTTCTATGTGTATGTGTCTGTATATATTTATAGTTGTCTGAGTTAAGATTCATGTGTTTTCACATTATAGTGCTTTTTAGTGTGCGGTGTATCTTGTGGAGAATGCGTCCTTTTAATGTAGCATTCCTTTCTCCTATTTTCTCCCATGGAAGAATTGTAGAGTAGTCAGGCCTCTTAAAAGTCAGAAGGTGTGTATCTATGAAATCTTCACCTTATATTATAAGTCAGCATGACACTTCTGAGTTTTCATGCACTTACTGATTTATGCTGTGTAGTAGGAATCATTTTTCAAAGTAAAAGATGTTCATGTTTCAAAGATGTGGGTGAAATATATATTTGACTAAATATTTTATTAATTGCAGCATTCAACAGAAGGTGTCAGATTGACGCCTCTGAATGACAGCAGCCTCGACTTGTCTATGGACAGTGATAACAGCATGTCTGTGCCTTCACCTACGAGTGCTATGAAGACCAGTCCATTGAACAGTTCTGGCAGCTCTCAGGGGTAAGGAAATTGAGGGCGGGAAGTGGACTGCCTGTTCGCTAAACGCATTTGATGAATCCTCTTTTTAGAGTCTTCTATTTAGCATATTATTTTTATTCCTTCTGATTCAAGATAGCAGTTGAACTTATCTTGGGGGGAAAGTAATTTTTTTTATCCTATTGTGTTGTACTTGTATTCTGTTTTTGAGACAGGTGTATCTTAATTCAAATGTGAATGAATGTTAGTGCTGTAATCCCTCAGATTTCACATATAGATGGTCCCTGACTAACATGGTTTGACTTAAGATGTTTTGACTTCACAGCGGTATAAAAGCAGTACACAGTCTGTAGAAACCATAATTTGAAGTCTGAACTTTGACCTTTTCTAGAGTAGCAGTACACCACCTTATGATAGTCTCCTGTGGTACCTGGCACAGCAGTGAGCCATAGCTCCCAATCAGCCCTTCGCTCCCAGGGTCAGCAGCCAGTACGCCCACAAGCATTCTGCACCCCTGCGGCCATTCTGGTTTTCCCTCTTAGTACAATATTCAGTAAATAACAGGAGATAGTTAACACTTTTTTATAAAACAGGCTTTGCGTTAGGTGGTTTTGCCCAGTTGTAGGCTAATGAGAGTGTCCAGAGCATGTTTAAGGTAGGCTACGCTAA
Source organism: Mustela nivalis (assembly GCF_964662115.1). Lineage (NCBI taxonomy): Eukaryota > Metazoa > Chordata > Mammalia > Carnivora > Mustelidae > Mustela > Mustela nivalis. The sequence goes on along the minus strand of NC_139025.1, from coordinate 8,880,062 downwards.
GCTGTGATGGTTGGTGGTTATGGGTATTAAATCATCTTCGACTTAAGGTATTTTCAGTTTATGGTGGGTTTAACTGGACGTAACATCATCTTAAGAAAGATCTGTATTGAGGCTTCTCCTGCCTCCGGGGAGTATGGTGAATGGACAAGAGAATGGACAAGAGGGACAAAATCGCCTTTCTGTCCTGGGGCTGCTTACATCTGTATAGCTGGGGAGCAGATGTGTGGACATACTAGGGGTCTTCTAAGGAAGGTGAAGGTCTTTGTAGGCTGCTTTTATTTACAGGATTTTTTTTTTTTTTTTTTAAAGAATTAAGTGTCTTTAGAATCATTTAACACAGCTAAAACGAAAGAAATAACATGGCTATGGTGGCAAGAACTAGAACACAAAAAGGCGTATTTAGGTTTAATCTTCTATAAATTTTTCCAGTGTATCCTTGTAGAGTCTTTTTTATTTTTAATGGCAATACGAGGTTACCTTCAAAGGGATTTATATAAAAGCCTTTTGTATTTTGAATTCATGCATATGTATGTGAAATAGTAACTTCAGAGTAACTGAAGTAAGTAAGTAACTTCAGAAGCTTAAACAACAGTTTCCTGTGTAATACTGAGTAACATCTGTAAATAAGACTTCTGGATTTTAAGTTTGTATATTTGCTTAGCATATTTTGAGTATTTACTATGCTCTAACCATTTTGCCAGCTCTTTCTAGTTTTCTTTCTGCATCTGTGGTGGTGCTCTGGCCAGCTCTTCCTTTCTGTTTAGATCATTAGATGTGTGTGCCTTTGAGGATGCTCTTGTCCTGGCTCAGTATTCTCCCTGGGGGAGTGGGATCATCTGCGCTTGTTGACTTCATTTACTTCTGTGTACCAGTGAACGCCAAAACTTTTTTTTTTAAGATTTATTTATTTGGGAAAGCATGAATGGGAGGGACAGAGAGAAAGGAAGAGTGAGAATCCAGCAGACCCTGTGCTGAGCACAGAGCCAGAAATAGGGCTCAATCTCAGGCCCCCAAGATCATGATCTGAGCTGAACCAAGTGATGGACACTTAATTGACTGAGCCATCCGGGCGCCCCCGAACTCCAAAGCTTTAATAAGCTGACGGCCCTGGTTAAATGCAAATGTCTTGTAGGCACCAAAAGTCGAAGTCCTTTCTTGCCGCCACCTTGTCAGGATGTCAGTGTTCCACAGTTGCAGAGTGCCAGCTGTAGCGGAGGGAGTGAGAATAACCAAAGGACTTTGTGCTTTTATTTTTCTTGCAAGGGGTAATTAAAATGAGATTATTTAACTGCGATAGGATTTATTTGAGACAAAAAAGTTGAAGAGATAAAGGATGGGTGATTTCAGTTTCCTGAAATGACAGGAGGGAGTAGGATCCAGAACATAGAAGAGGAGGGATGGCTTTGAAAGCCTTGTTGTTTATCTGGGCCACCGGTTTGCTTTTAGGGTGTCACGAACCTTTAGGAATTTATTTCTGTTTCTTAGACCATCTTGTTATTCATAGCCTTTGACAGGATTTTCTTAAACCTCAGATCCATTAAGTCTTTGCCCCTAAATCAGATACAGATTGTTTTTAAAACTGTCCTGTTTAATAGGCTAGTCACTAGCCACATGTGGTGATTTAAATTGATTAATATTAAATAAAATAAAATACTCAGTTGCTCACCAGCCATATATCAAGTGCAGAGTAGCTTCATCTGTATGGTGACTACCGTACTGGATAGCACAGCTGTGAGACATTGTTCCAGAGGGTTCTGTGGGATAGCACTGCTTTAGAGTAAGCGCTTTGGGTTGTTGGTCATATTTATCAAATAAAGTCAGTTACTGATGTATACACAGAAGTAAAATGAAAGAATCCTTTCCTTCAAATAATAATTTCCATATTAAATTTTGTTACGGAGTTTTATACTTTCCTGTTTGCGGTTTTCACCTTTTTTTTTTTTTTTTTTTTAATTTTTCTTTTAGCAGAAACAGTCCTGCTCCAGCTGTAACAGCAGCATCTGTGACCAACATACAGGCTACTGAAGTTTCTGTGCCACAAGTAAATTCCAGTGAAAGCTCAGGGGGTAAGGAGATGGGGTTGACAGACTTGAGAATCCTTACACCGTGTTTGGTGTTAGCCTTCATTTTGAAGGGTAGCTTTATTTGTTAAGTGGTTCGAATTCAATTTTTTAATGTTACTGTGTTATTATCGATGAAAAAATAAAACTCAGACTAAAAGCTTTACTTGTAACTTGCTGTTGACAGGATTTACTGTAATTTTTCTGGTGTTCATGTACTTCCCTACTTAGGTACATCGAGTGAAAGCATTCCTCAAACTGCCACACAGCCAGCCATTTCGCCACCACCAAAGCCTACGGTCTCCAGAGTTGTTTCTTCAACACGTCTGGTAAACCCACCACCTAGACCTTCAGGAAATGCAGCAACAAAAATACCTAACCCTATAGTAGGAGTCAAGAGGACGTCCTCACCTCATAAAGAAGAGAGTCCTAAGAAAACCAAAACAGAAGAGGTATCTATATATTAGTTAGCCATGGGAATATCAGTCTGCCTATTTTAAAGTCCAATAGAAGAAAATCTTTGCGAGCCAAAATTAAGAGCAGCAAGGAAGAAAGCATTTAGAAAATGTTTAGGTAGTGCCTTAGGGCCATAGTCTCTCTTCACCCTTCTACCGTCTCAGTGCCTATCTCGTCCATAAAGCTGGGCCTCATTTAAACTGAGCTTGTCTAGTCTATAGCACAGTTTAGCATGTCATCTCAGTTTCTTTTTCTCTCATAGCTGTATCTTTTATGTGTACTGATTCTTTGATAGCCCCTTTGGATATGGTTCCAGGATCCAAGTAGAGTTTTGGAGTTTCTTACACTGTACTTGGTGTTACAGGGTTACTGAGAGGTTTTTAGGGAATTCTTACTGAATAACTGGCCAAAGTTTAAAGTCAGATTAATTTTGAGACCTTGAATAACTGCTTCCTCCAACCCTTCAGGAAAATTTTCTCACAATACTTTCACTTTTTATAGTGGCCAATTTGCCTTGCCAAAGTCTCAGATAGTTTTAGGGAAACCATTAAAAGTGTATGTTGATTTTGGTGTGTGTTTTGAAATATAAAACAGAAGTAAGTAGGCTTGTCACACAATTTCATTGCTCCCTGGACTCACTCTCCTGTTTTTTTCCAGTTAGTAGGACAGTCACTGTTGTCTCAGAGATGACAGTCGAAAAACTAATTTCATTGTGATTTTTGGTTGAAATTTTGTTCCTTAGGAATTTACTTATTTCATCAAAGCTTCTTTAGAATGGGGGAAAAAAATCTGGATTTTTCTCATGAGAGTGTTTTGCTCTGTAATAGTGAAATGTTATTGTCACTAATTTGTAAGTGTTCTATTCCCCAGCTTATTCTGAAGCGTATTGGTTTAGATTTTTTTTTGAATATGGTCCCTATTAACTGAATATGAATAACTTGATGAATTTTATCACTCTAATGGTCCTGAATTAAGAATGATTATATCATATCATGCTTTACAACTCCTATCCTGAAAACCCATCTGTAGTTAATTCTTAAGGCATTGATTTTCAGCCTTGCTTGTATATCAGAATTTTTCAGAGTGATTTTTCCCTTCTTCCTAATAGAGATTTTACAGCCTCCTCCAGATACGCTGAATCAGAGACTCCAGAAGTTAGGCCTGGGAATCTTTTATTCAGACCCCCAATGCTGCATGACTGTGTTGTGCAGCAACCTAAAAGTGTGCTGGTTTTGGTGAAACTGCACATTTTGTGTGTCTCTTGATACTTGTTTGGAATTTGGCAGAGCATTGCAGAATTCAGAATTCACATTTCTTTTGATCTTAGTAAAGTACAGGTAAGGATAACTGGAGATGCCTATTCATTCTGTTTACTTCTGTTAATGGTTTAATCCCTTAATGGCTCCTGAGAGCTCTGACCCATGGAGTACCGGCATAATGTTGGTAGTTTCATTTGCACTTACCTTAGTAGAAAACACTCCTGTTTCCTGTCTAGATACGAAGGCAGTAGGATTATAGGATTTTTTAACTTACTCTGGACAATTTTAAGTCTATACACAAGTAGAGAGTCATTTTCGCTGCAGCTTTGGGAACAGTGGGCTTTGTCACCTTCATTCTTTGGGCCTTTTCCATCTCCCTCTGTATTACAGAAATTAAAAATCCAGACCTCATATATCATCAGTATTTTTTAAATCATGTATCTAAAAGATAAGATTTACAAAAAAGAAAGCATAAACAAACTAAACTTACTCTGCTTAGAAAAATCAAATATCTAGTCAGTGCTCAACTGACCCCCATTGCATCATCAGTGATTTTTTTTTTTAAGTCTTTGTTCCATTCTGTAACTGTATAAGATCCCTGTATAGCTGTTGATTGATTTCTCTTAAGTATTCTTTAAAACCGACTTCCCTCCCTTTTTTCCTTGCAATTTTTTTTTTTTTAATGTTTTCTCAGAGTCTGGGTTTTGTTTCTGGCAGCCTCATGGAGTTGACTAACAAAAACAGCTTTATGATATACAAGAGACGTGAGGGTCTGAGGTATCTCACAGGCTGATCTCCTCATTGCCCAGAAGGAGGAGCTTGAGTTTCGGTGGTTTTTCTGTTTATAAAGCTAATTAAAGTCAGTCAGGATTAGAACCCAGGCCTAAATCTCATGGTGCTAAAGGAGAAGATTATTATGAATATCATCACTTTGGAGTTCTCCTCAACTGGATCTCTTATTCTCTGTTAATGAGTACTTGGTAATAGAAATTTTAACCAGAAAGAAACACTGGTCTTAATTAATCATGCGCTAACATGTGTACAGACAGGTTCAGGGTGCTCAGGAGGTGTACTGCCCCTTGATTTGCATCATAGGCGAAGGCTTTACAGATATGTAAAATAAAAATAGACTAATGTTTGCCCTGGATTGTATGGTTAAATGATGCTACCTATGTATTTTTAAACTTTTTCTTATGGAAAATTTCAAACATGTACAAAATTTTAATGAACAGTCCTGTTTGTATCACTTCGCTTCCACATTTACCGGCCCACGGCCAGCCTCCTCCATCTCCACATCGACTTCCTTTCCCTTGTTATGAAGCAAATCCCAGGCATAGCATTTCAGCCCTAAATATTCTGTGTGTATCTAAAGATAAAGACTTCTGAAAACACAACTACAGTCTATTATCACCATATGTGTGTGTGTGTACATATCTATGTATGTATATGCCAGTATATTTACGAGTATTAGCAATAATTCTATAATGCTGCGTTTCCAGTCAGGTTTGGTATTTGCCTAGTTATGACAAATTTCTGTTCTTGAAGTTTGTACTGTTTGCAGGGTACAAATATAAGGCCCTTATTAGAATTTGTTAACTGTTAAATCTCTTCTACTCATAGAAACATAGTTTCTATGTCTTGTTATAAAGCTGCATTTAAAATTATAATTATGCCTAGTAAATACAGCAGAGAAATTAGGGTTAAATAGTTATTCTTAAAGGGATGTTAATTGCAAATATGGGAAAGTGCAGCCATCTTTGGCCTCCCTTTTCCTTCCTTTATCAAATGAGTTGTTTTTTAATATAACTATAATAAATTAAAAAATTAAGACTGGGAAGAGAGCATTTCTCAAACCACCTGTTCTTCAGGATGTTACTGAGTTTTACTAAGCAAGGGGGATTCTGTGATTAATTAAGTTGGGGAAAGTTAAAGAGGTACTCTTTATAGAACTTCTTAGAACCTTTTATAAAAAGTGCTGATATGTATGTGAATTTCCCAGAATGGCGGTGATAGGATTCCAAGTTTCTAAATTGTTAGATCAAAGAACTCTTTTTTTTCCCTCTTTCTTACAAAAAATATTTTATGAACTTAGTGGTTTAGGAAAGTACTTCAGGTGGTATTGATTAATAGTAACAGCTTTCTTCATATTCTTTGTTTGGAAGATATTGAAGCCAAATTAAATATGTTACATTAAAAATTTTTTTTCAAGTGAATGAGTAATCTACTTTAAGGCCATAGTTGATTTTACAGGTTAAATTATTTTATAATTAAAATTTTTTTTTATCAATTAAAGCATTGATTGGCAGATAATCTAAATTTTTCATTTTAGAGAATAAAGCTTTTTTTTTCAAAAACAGGATGAAACAAGCGAAGATGCTAACTGTCTTGCTTTGAGTGGACATGATAAAACAGAAACAAAGGTATACTAATTTAGCCTTGGAATACATACACAAGAGTACGGAAGATGTGATAGAAATGTCTCTAGAATATTGTATTGTCTTTTTGTTCTCTAGGTTGTAGGTTGCTTTTAGTATTCTTTTTAGAGAAGTGTTTGTCCCTTTTGAACGTTAATTTATAATGCTGAAATTGAATTTCTCAAATGTTTGAGGTCCTAATAAATGCAGGGTAATCTGGGTGGGTACTGAATGGCATAAAATGACAAGTGAGCCATGTTCCATGCCTTTAAAGGAACTTGTAATTAAGTAGAGAAGATAAGAGGTAGAAGCAACTAATTATATTATCAGAGAAGATCAGAGTAATCGAGGCTGCTGGGGTGGTGTGAAGGACAGGAGCAGTGGGATGTTATTTCTGACTGAAGAAGTATTAAGAGGCTTTGTAGGAAGACCTTGTAGTATTTGCCGTAGTCCTTGAAGGATATGTAGGATTTGGGGCAGTCCAAGATGAGAAGGTCATCTCACTCTTGGTGCGAACGTAGGCTATGTTTTGAGAACCAGTTTTTGGCAGAAGGCTCTGGCAAGAGCCTTTTGGAGTGCATGGGGCCTGAGATGAGGTAGATGAGATGAGAGAGTCGTTTAGCTGAACCACATTAGACTCTGGACATCATTTTTTCAGAAATTGGAATGTACTGTAGGCTTTTAACTTTTTCTTCATATTGTAGAAAATTTGGAAATCCTCTTCCTCCCAAATTATTCCCATAATCGACATTTTAGGAAGTATTCTTTTGGTGTCTTGATAGATTTTATTTGGGCACACATACTAATGCCTTTTGCTTTCAAATCTTTTTATTCACTCTGTAAACCAGGAAAAATTGTTCCTGTGATGATATAATTTACAAAATATTAATAGCTATCTTAAGGCCATAACCATATTGTATTCAAACAGTTCCAATTGTTGTAGTTATTTCTGTTAAAAAAGAGAGAGTTCTTCCTTACTGTAGTATTGACTGTGGGTAAATACCTGCTGTCCATTTATATTTATTAGACTAAATTTTTTTTTTAAAGATTTTATTTATTTATTTGACAGAGAGATCACAAGTAGGCAGAGAGAGAGGAAAGCTGGCTCCCAACTGAGCAGAGCCTGATGCAGGGCTTGATCCCAGGACACTGAGATCATGACCTGAGCCGAAGGCAGAGGCTTAACCCACTGAGCCACTAAATTAATGAAAGAGGAGTTACTGAGGCAAATAATATGCTTACTTGTAAAACTCAGTAGATCACTCCAGTTTGTGCTTCAGAAAGCCTGTACTTCCATTTCTGTTACCTGCATCCTGTTTACCCTCTTTTGTTTCATAAGAGAAAATTGACATTTCATTGTTTTATTACTATCTATGTTGTTTTACAGAAATTCAGATTTTTACATGTTTATTTTCATCTGTTTCTGGGTATATGTAGTATTTTGTTTTGTGCACAGCTTTAAAAGTGTTGAGAGCAGTGGCATGACGTGGTTCTCCCTATATTTTCAGATAGCACAGAGTAGATCAGGGCATTGATTATTGAGGAGGCGGGGGGAAAACAAACAAACAAACAAAAAGGAATATTTTAGGGACTTTTTTCTACTTTTAATCAAAGGTGTGGGAGCAGTTTTTATCCTTTTGAAAAGGTAGTTTTATTTAATAATATTAACCAGGTTTTGTTTTTTTCACATAAGCTAGGGCTTAGATTTCTAGTGTATTAATTATTGTCTGGGCAACATTTCATAATGTGCCTGTGTGTGTCTTTAATTATTATCTGCTCCAAATGTCTAAGTTGGAGGTAGTTGGAAAGTCAGGAGATATTCTGACTGTGCCCATGGAGTTAAAGTAGGCAAATAGAAATATAAGTGATGTGATGGGCGAGGCAGCCCGCGCCAGGCTCACTACATGATCTTGTGATGTGGTCTCACCTCTCTCTTGATCCTCCTGTTTTCCAAGTTGTCTTCTTTATTAGCCACCAAACCCAGTCATGTTCTTTTATTCTTTTTTTAAGTCTCTTTCCTCCCCCGTCCTCTTTGTCTCACAGGAACAACTTGATACAGAGACAAGTACAACTCAATCAGAAACTATTCACACAGCGGCTTCTCTGTTGGCCTCTCAGGTACTAAGTGCAAAAAGCAAGGAGAGTTTTATAAATGTTAAGATTAGTGTGGTATAATGAATTAAAATGAGCTTATACAGAAGACTGTTAAAATTTTCACTGTAACAGTAATTAACTCACTAGCATATCAGTGTGTATCGTAGTTTCAAGGTAGGGCATCAGATTCGATAGAACCGTTGTTTTGCACTGTCAAGATGCTAACCCATCCCCTTATATATTATTTGATACTGTAAATTATTTAAATCCTCACTAGTCACAATATGCAGTAGTCATATAAAGGTTTTCTCTACAGATCAAAGAGTGAATTTTGAGTCATGACAGAATTAAAAATTTCTTTGTGGATCTTTTTGTGAGGTTAAAATGATATTTTCTTTATAAAATGTGTTTCTGTCTCACATTTTACTCCTGATTTTCAATTATTAATGTAACCCATAATTATTTCAAATTATTTACTTGTCCTAGAAATTCTGTGATAGTCCCTTCTTACATACACTAGGCACCTAGAATCAATTTCTTTTTGAATACTGATTGGTGAACCTTCATTTTGTTTGTGAAACAATGGTTTTCTTTTTGAACCCTTTCAGTTTGAGTATATTTGGAATCTAGGGTATACTCTGACACAAAGTAAATACTTCTTTAAGTAGACGTGGAGCTGGTGATGCTCTGCAGCCCCACTGAGATCATTGCTGCTCACGGAACTGACGCAGCGATATTTGCTGCTTTGTGGCTCAGAGTTATTTTAATGTGGTAATTTTAAGATGTGTTTTTGCTAACTATTAACCCTCATAGCCTCTAAAGGGAGAAATACATTTTGACTTTCTAGAATGTCTTTTATTTCCATAATTTTTATCTAATAAAAATTTGGGGTCGAGGAAGTAACTAAAACAACACGAGGAAATGTGCTTGGCATTGATACCCGGACAAAGTAGTCTCTGTCAGTCTTAAGCTCCTGTGATGTGACTGCATGTCTTTTAGCCTGCCACATTACAATGGGGAACTGTTTTCAAAGTTTGTCTTATTAAATTCATCCCTATGGTGATGAGTACTCGTGGGTAATTTACCTTTTTGTATTTTTATGGGGAGGTAGAAACTTAATTTCTAATGGAAAGATTTGTAGAGACATTAAGAGAAAAATGACCCAGTTAATAAAAAAAAATGATGATGTAGATTACAAAAAAAACCCCCTATATTTGGTGATATAAGGGGTATATTTCTTTCCGGGAGATAATTATACTATTGTGGCTGTGTGTAATAAAGAATCCTTACTGTTTTGAGATGACTTGAAATACTTAAAACACATCTCTGGGATTTGCTTCAGAGTAAGCTTGGGAGTGAAGGCGGGGGGGACAGTGGATGGTTCTGGTTGGGCTGTTGGCTAAGCTTGGTAATGGCTACATGGGATTCATCATAGAATGCTCTACTTGTGTGGATGCTTGGAATTTCCCATAATAAAACATTTAAAAATTTATCTCTCTGTTTTTGAATGGTAAAGAAGGCTTGTGATTTAATTGTTTTTTTAACATGAAGTTTTCCTAAAATTTAGAATAACTAAATTATTGCTGAGTTGTATAGATTTAATTTAATAATGTGTAGGGTCAGAAAATAATGTCTTGGTAACTGCTTCTCCAGTGTGTGAGGTGAACTTTAAGTGTTCTCCCACACGGGGGTGCTCCAGCACCAGTTAACTTCACAACTGTTAGTGTTACTACAAGTAAACACAGTTAGTTTAACATGACTTTAATAATTATATGATAGGTCATTCTTAGAGGAGTGTGGCTGTAAAAGCTGTATTTTAAAATTACTTAAGAGTTTTCTGTGTATTGCTAAAATATTCATATTTTATTATCTTAAAATTACAAGTATAGAACATAATTTTATAGTAATAGCATATTTATTTGCACTTTATTCTTGTTTCTCTTTAAATTTTTAGTACTTCTATGGTAAGGTTTCCATCCATTTCTTAGAGAGTCAAGCAGTGGAACGTAAATCTCCTTTTTAAGTTAACAGTGCTTTGAACAATATTGTGTTCTTTGCTTTCGTTCTCAGAAAACATCCAGTACAGACCTTTCTGATATCCCTGCTCTCCCTGCAAATCCTATTCCTGTTATCAAGAATTCAATAAAACTGAGATTGAATCGGTAAAAACAACCTCAGGGGTCCATAAACAATATCTGCCAACTCAACCTGTTGTCTTCAAATGCTAAAAAAGGAGAATGGAGGGTACAAGACTAGACATGACTGAAAATGGATTTAGGTTTTTTTTGTGACCTCCCTTACTGGGCTAATCAGCACTTGATCGGAAGTCCAGGTTAGTATGTGAAGCCAGGAGTACTATTATTGTGTTAGCAACAGTTGCATTAACTATTTCAAAAAATTACTGCCTTTAACAAAAAAACAAAAACAAACAAAAAATACCAACCTCAAGCTATATTTGTATCCATAATTTGACGTCTGGATTGGGTTTATGTTTGATGCATTGTTTGGAAGATTTGCAATACAAACTGGCATAAGAATTCCTTGTTCAATGATGCACTTTTATGTATTTCTTTATTAGAAAGTAGAACTAATTTTAGATTTTCAGCTTGATGGATTTTTATTTTTTCCTGAAAAATTTCCTTTACCATTAGTCTTCAAATTGGATACCATTGTGCAGCGGCGTACTGTTCTGCTTCAGAGAAAGGATGGGAGGACATCTAGTTCAGTCCCTGTGCGGTAGCTGCAGCCCTTAACAATGAAATGTCAACTTGAAGGGTGTATATTTGACATTGAAATAATAATTAGGAAACAGTTGGTTTTGATGGGGTCATGATTAAGAAGTGATATATTAGTTTTATTTATAGAATTGTTTAGAGTGCATACAAATCAGCGATCAGCCAGCAGATATTTTTCTTTGAGCTTATTAAGCTCCATATTCTTTTGCCTTCAATCTGTTGTCTTTGAAACAAAGCTTTGTGCTCCTTCCCCCTTTTCTTTTTCCCTATTTGCTTATATGCAGAAGATAGAACTTAATTTCATAAGAAACAAAATGCCAGTATTTTCTTAAGCCATGATGTGAAACCAATGATCCTGTGGCCATGTGGCACAGAACACTAAATTTCGGTCTTGTGGCTGAAACTTTAGGGTGACTAAAAGAAATGCGAGTGGAACGTGATGCCCTATCTGGGACGGCCATTTGATCTCTGGACAGGCGGAATTTTGTACACTCCACAGAACTCCTCTCTGTAGTAAAGTTGATTTTCAGTTTTAAACACATGGGCAAAAGGCATTTTCTCCAAGAATTTTAAAGTAATTTTTATTTTTAAATGGTTGACCAAAATTTGTCAGTAAATTTTACATGTAGAAACATTTTAAAAATCATTTCTAGCAAGCACTTGGCATCTAGTCAGCTCTCGACTCCTTTTTCATTTTGTTTTATCCGATCAATAGATTAGGAACTCCTTTCTGCAAAGAAAAGAAGTCCTCATAATTAAGCAGCAGAGCATCCATCGTCATGAAGTATGAGGGGTGCTGGATGTTGATAAACTTAGTTATTCTTTCCTAATCTGGACAAAGCAGACCTAACGTTTTCTGATGAGCATGTTTATGACTCTTCATCGTGCTCCGTCCTATCACATGTGCATTTTTCATGTTAAACTGCAGTTACTTAAACTCTTCCCCATCCTCCTAAATTAATTTTCCAAAGTTGGAGTGTAGTTTTCCCCTTAGGCTATGCATTAATTGAGGCTTTCTTTTCAACGTACCTTATGATGTCGAGTAGGCAGTGTTTCCGCTTCCCACACCTTCGCTCCGCACACTCACCTTGCCCTTTCTCCCACCACCTAAGAAAAAAGATGGTCATGCTAACAGGTGAAGTGTACAAGGTGTGTGTGTGTGTTGTGTAGCTTCAGAGTTAGATTGAAATTGCCAGGCACAGATTTAGTCTTGTCATTTTGTTTACACATTGGGGGAAAAAAATTCAGTTTATTAAACGTTTCATGTAACTGCACCCAAGTTTTGCCAAGCTGGAAACTTGGACCTTTTCTGTGTAGTGACTTTTTAATTCTAGTTTTCATAACCTGGAGATCAGACTGTTGCTTTCGCATGATGTATGTAGTGTCTCATGACTGGAGTTTGCTTTGTTTTATAGTATCTGTACTCCTTGTATTTTTCAAGAGCTATTTTGTAAACAGATGATGTATTTCTCCATTGAAAACACAATAAAAAAAAAAAAAACAGCACAATCCCACAGTCGGCTGGTTTCTTTTGACTGACTTTATTTCTCTTGTTTTTCAGTGATAAATTGGTTCTGCTTTAAAAAGTTTATAGTGTGGCCGTAAGTGAAGATTTGCAAAAGAATGTACTTTGTTTACATTTAGAGACGATGTGCTTCTGGTTCTTTATGCTGTGGCAGCCTAGTATTAACCGATACCTTCCGTGATCACTGTTCTTCATAGAAATGATCATTGGGGAGGAAAACATGAATGTAGTCACTAATGATTCCCTCTCCACCGTCCCATTGCCCACAGAACTTATTTTTGTGTATGTAGACTCTATGCCTTTTCTGTATATTTGTTTCGTGCATGTAGACCGTGTACTGCTGGTTCATTTCCTTTTCAGAACTGTTGGTTTTCAATGCAGTTGGTGATTATTTCTATGTCAGCAGGTGGCACTGTTGTTTTTCAGTGAATTTAGGATTATAGACCACAAACCGGCTAGGATCTTCTGTTTCTCATTTTACTAAACCCAAATCAGATACTGCTTTTTTTAAACCCCCAAATGCTCAATATTGGATACGAAATTCATGGATTAGGAGAGAACTGCTTTGAACATTTGTAATGGCCAGCTCCTGACTCTGGCGATCTTAAGTGCTTCCAGTGGAGGGATGGACCTTCTGATGTCAAAGCCATTATTCTAATGAACATGCAGTTGTGTTTATTTTTTTTCCGAAATTCCAAATTCTGATACCTTTATTATACATAAAACAAGATATGACTGCAACATGGGATGACTTGTCATTAAGCTTTTGGGACTGTTTAGTAAAAGGGAAGATACTGTACAAATTACCCTTGACTCCATTGTTCACATCTACAGAGTTGAACTTGGGGGACTTACTCTACCTCGGTAGACACCTAAACATGGGACTGAATTGCCCACTTTCTGACTTTGATCCCCCACATGGTCTTTTCGATTTTTCGTGCATCTTGCTGAGTTTGTAAAACAATTGAAAGTTGTGTGTTTTGTGGGTATAGTCTGCAATAAAGTTTGTATTTTTCTAATTAACACCTGTTTTTTTCTCCACACAGAAAAAATGTTTTAGAGCTCTGCGTAGTATTAATTCTGCCTGCACTCAAGGTGGCAATGAGTGATCAGCAGCTCCAATTAGTAATTTATGTAGGAAAGGGTAGATCGTTAACATCCATAAGCTTGCAGACCAGGCCCTGGGAATGCTCACTGTTCGTGCACTTAAATGCATTTAAGCAAAAAGAGAAACTGTTTATCTAAAAAGGTATTGCATAATCCTTTGGCTATACTTTTGCCTGTTTTAATTCTGATAAAAGAACAGCACAAGGAATATTAATTGCTTTTAGCCCGAATTATGTGGTTTTTGTTTTTGTTTTTAATTCTCTGCTTTATTCCTTTACTGTTTTTTTTCCCAAACCAGAATCCAAGTGGATGCTGTCTTAACTTAGCCCTGAACTTCTTGGTATGTGAGCTGTTAAGTGTGTTCTGTAATAAACTTGACTTTCAGTCATACAGCGACAAGTGGTCTGTTTATTTCTGTGTAGTATCTGTTTTTCATATTTGTATAATCAATTTATTCATCCTTTCTCTATACTTACCAGTTTAAACATTCTTGTGACATCTTACATAGCTTTATTGGCATCAAGAAAGATAGCATCAGTATTTCTGAGCCATGAATTTTAGAAGTGGTTGCATATACTTCATCCTAGAACTGATTTCATGTACTTGGGAAGTCATTTCAGCTTCTGCTTCTCTTCCTCAGAGACATTTTTTTTTTTCCGTGTTCTGCGAACGTCATTGTAGCTGATCAGTGATCAATCATACATGGATTTTGCTGAAAGGTTAGAATTTTTTAAGTGCATTTTATTTCTTTCCTCATCTCCCAGTTCACAGGCCTTTCCTCAAAAGGATAGAATTATGCTAGACTCGAGTTCACATTTCATAAAGCTCACATTTGTCTGAAAGGTTGTGATTGTAATTACTGTGCTTTTCTTCTGCATTTGCCTTTTTTTTTTTTTTTTAATGTTCCACATTTACAGATAGCTAAAAAATCGTATCTACAAAGGGAAGAGTATTGTTTAGATTTCGTACCTTAACCACCAACTATTTAGAATGTTAACTTTGGGGGCACGTGGGTGGCTTGATGAATTAAGCTTTCCGCTCAGGTCATGATCCCAGGTCCTGCGATCAAGCCATGCATCAGCTTCCTGCCTGGTGTGGAGTCTGCTTCTCCCTCTGCTTCTGCTGCTCCTCCAGCTTGTGCTGTCTCCCTCTCGCTCTCTCAAGTGAAATAAATAAAATAATAACTAAATTAAAAATAATAAAATGTTAACTTTGAAAATATTTATACATTAAGACAATGCATTAACTTTCCTTCTGTTTTGGATATCTTTAAATTGCATTAGTAGGATAGGAAATGGATCCTCTTATGAAAAATAGGAGTAGTCTGTTGTGTGTTTTCTTCAAAGCTTTATATTTTTGCTGCGATATTTCTAAGGTACAGGATAATCCCTTAAATCAAAAATAGTTTCCTCCAGGCGCCTGGGTGGCTCAGTGAGTTAAAGCTCCCTTAGGCTTAGGTCATGATCCCAGGCTCCTTGGATCGGACCCCTCCCCCACCCCCCCACCTCTCTGCTCAGCAGGGAGCCTGCTTCCCCCCCTCTCTCTGCCAACTTATGATCTCTCTCTCTGTCTCTCTCTCTTTCTCTGTGTAAAATAAATAAATTTTTAAAAATCTTTAAAAAAAAGTTTCCTCCTTGCCACCCAGCTTAGAGTTTTTGTTTAAGATATGTTCTTGTTTGTTTTGTACTGGTGACAATGGATTTATGTTACACCCTCCACACTCCCTCCTCCCTAGGTGCCAGAATCGACCAGGGAAAGCCTAACAGCGTGTGGGTTTGGTTTTACATTATGGAATAATTATTATAATTGTGGACTTAATGTTGTGCAATAAATGGTGAGGGTCTGGGAGCTCCAGAGCTGATTGACCCTGGGCTCAAACTTGCCACTGACACTTAGTCTTAGCTGTAGAGTGCTTTTTTCTACTTGAGCATGGATCTCACAGCCATAAGACCAGTGACCTGAGACATACTACAGTGAAAATACAGTATTTGGAACAGTATAAATTCAGTAACAAATATCATGGTCTTCAGTACATTATATAAAAATTGCTTTACCTGTAGTTGAATATTTTTCAAACCATTGCATCATTGGATGGAAATAAAACATCAGAAGGAAAACCATTAAGGTTTAAGTCGCAGGCTGAGTATAATGTCAATGACATTATGAGTAACAAAGTCAGTGACAATGACAATGACAATGATAACAGACATACCGTGAGTCTCATGCATCTTGATGCTTGGAAATACTCAGACTGCATTCTGTTTGCACCTAATTGGGATGTTTTTAATTTCATATTAGGTGATTAGGACCTGATTTAAAAAGAAAAAAAAAAAAGAAACCTAAGTCTCTTAAAAATACTTTGTAAGCCTTTTAGAAGCATTTCATTTAATTAATTTGTAAGATGCTATTTTCTGATTCAACAGATTTCAGTCTGAAAATATGTATTTTGAATAATTCAAGAATTTTAGTGTTATGGGTTTCTTACAGCTCCTTGCAGACAGTTCTCTCAGTCTTGTGTGTTTTCTAATAATGTCATATAGTCCTAAAATCGTTAAAAAAAATTTTTTTTAGTGTAATACAGTTTTTGCTTTAAGAAGACTTATGGAAATGCAAAACAGCAGTTATTTCTGGGGAGTAAAGTGATCTCGTGCCACTGCTGTTCCCCTCTGAGTTCTCGTATATACACACATATGTGGATATCTGGGTTCTTTTCAAATTTTAGGCATAAGAAAGTAGGTATATGTATTTTACTGTAATAATGCAAAATGTCCCAACTTTGTGCTTGTTCCTTGTGGATGCTGTCTCTCTCTTGGCACAACACCCTCCTTACAAACTTTCACACTGTGTGGTGCCTGGTGCTATGTGATTTCCAGAAATCTGGCATGAGAATTGGTCCTTGTTTGCGTATTCTGACTGCAGAGGAGCTGTTAATAAAGAGATTGATGATAAAGTTGTTGAAAAGAGACAGTTGGGCAGAACTGCTCCCCATGAGTGACAGAGGGCATGATCTGCCTTCACAGCCAAGAAAGCCGCCCCCAGCAGAGAACCGACCGTGCCTGGACACTGTGCCAAGACTATTAGAAGGGGTTTTACTGCACTATTAGACTCCTACATCTCTTTAATTTAGACTTGCTTCCCATACCCGTCTTTATGCTTAAGTTCGTGGAATGAGGGCTCAGGACATATTATTTGCAAATGGGACACACACTTCCCAACTGTACAGTAATTATTCTTGCAGATTCTTAAAAACACTTATAATTCATCCTAATTTGGCTTGGTAAAATTAAGTTTTATTTAGAAAGTAGGACTACAGTTTTTATAGAAAGCCTGCTTTTCTAGATGGCAGCCTCAAAATCTTGAGTTAAGTCTGATAATCTCAAGAAGCAGCATTGGCTGAAGTAAATATTGGTTTATGGGTTGTTTAGTCATAATTACTCTAATTGTGTATATATTTTTTTAACCTATCGCTGATAGAAGCTTAGGCTGCTGGCATTCAGTTAAGCTTTTGTCTGTGTGGTCTCCTTGATGGTCCCCTAGAATTTTGCCACTCTAACACTGATTTTAAAGATAGAGATTTTGCCTAAATGTTTTTAACTGTCCTAGGTTATTTGAGAATTATGTTATTGGTCAGCTGTCTTTTAAGGACACTACTATGTCATTGTGGGTTTTTTTTATAAAGTGACCCAGATGTGGATAATTTAGTTTCTTGACAATGAAAAGTCTTGTGTAATTTTGCAAGTATCATTTTTTCCATCTGCCAAAACTGTTGGGTGGATGTATACACGCCATACACAAACATAAACGTGTATTTCACGGGTTTTTTTTTTTTTTAACTTTAAAAATATGTTCATAAGATCTCAAAGTTAGATGGAACCTAGTGAAGCGTCTAGTTCATTATTACCCATGACAGCCTCAACCTTTGCCATTGTGGCGGGGGGGGTGTCCAGATTTCATCATTTCCATTGCTGGGCTATACTTAAAATGGCAGATTGAGCTGCCATTCCTTCATTCCCAGTAGTCTTTTTTTTTTTTTTTTTTTTTAAAGATTTCATTTATTTATTTGAGAGAGAGGCAGTGAGAGCATGAGCGAGGAGAAGGTCAGAGGGAGAAGCAGACTTCCCATGGAGCTGGGAGCCCGATGTGGGACTCGATCCCAGGACTCCGGGATCATGACCTGAGCCGAAGGCAGTCGTCCAACCAACTGAGCCACCCAGGCATCCCATTCCCAGTAGTCTTACTGTTCCTTTTAGAGGCAAGTTCTGACCAGTTTCTACTTCTTTAACAGGAAACCTTTGAAAGAGATTGCTGAGTTTTCACTGGTGGTTTTTCTTCCCTTCAAGTAAAATCAAGTGCTGGCAGGTGTTTTTTGGCCAGTGCATTAAGACTGTGAAGCCAGACCAGACCAGACCAGAGGACGTTAGCACATCACTCGTTCCATAAACTTTGAATCGTGGTGATCCAACCCTTCCCGTGCATTCTCCAGCAGCTGGAAAACTGGAGGGGAATTAGTTCAAACTCCTACCTTTGAGTATATCATAATCAGGACAAGTCTTCCAAGTGGAGTAGTACTTCTGGGAGTAATGGGGCAACTTGTCCTTAGGGTTATATCAGATTCTTCTAGTAGACGTTCTTGAGGTTGATGTTAAGCATGAGCTGTCGCTAAGCTGGGGATACACTGATATAGGAATAAAGAGTTTGGATATACGCCAGTAATTTACAGTAGCTAAATAAGCTTAAGTAATTTGTCAAAGATCGTGTAACTTTTCTCCACGTCTGTTTGACTTTAAAGTTTTTTTTTTCCCTCTGCCATTCTACATTGTTCTTGACTTACCTTTGATTTAGGAGGAAATAAAAGAGAACATTTGTAGGATCGTTGGTATAGTGAGCCTTCTTGGTGTCCTTGAATTGTATAGCACATTTCACAAACTATTTTCTGAGGCCAGGTTGGTGGTGGTAGTCCTCTGGACCTCCCAAGAAGTTTTTATTGGACTGACTCCCCAGGTTGGTTTTGCAGAGTTGGTTTTGTTCTGTCACGGGCCTGTAAACCAATCCTTAGCAAAGTGGACTTGGGTGCTGGGGAGGGCAGCAGAAAGGGGAGCTTTGAGTCCCTCTTGCCCGTGTAGTGCTTTTAGTGAAGAGTTTTAGATTTGGCTGTTGTTAAGCAAATAGGCTATAGGAACACATGAAAGTTCTCCATTCCAGAAAGGTTTGAAATGGCCTGGACCTGACAAGGCTAAGAAATTAAAAAAAAAAAAAAAAAAAGACCTTATAAAGTATGGTTAGCACAATGTTACGTTAGTTTCAGATGGACAGCATAGTGAGTCAACTTCTCTGTGAGTTGGGCAGTCACCACAAGTGTGACCACCATCTGTCATCATGCAGTGCTGCCTACTTCCTTGACTGTGTTCCTGTGCTGCGCCTTTTATCCCCGTGAAGCTTGTTTCGTAGCTGGAAGCCCGCATCCCCCTCTCCCTTTCACCCATTTTGCTCGTCTTTCTGACTTTGGCAATCGTTAGTTTGCGTTCTGCATGCATAGGTCTGCTTCTGCTTTTTGTGTATTCATCTGTTTTTTAGGTTCCACATAGGGATGAGATCATAGGGTGTTTGTCCTTCTCGGACTTATTTCTCAGCATAATACCCTCTAGGCCCATCCATGTCCTCACCAACGCCAAGATCCCCCCCTTTCCCATGGCTGTGTCATACTCGGGTGCCGTGCACAGCTTTGGGACATTTTTTAGTATATGTGCTGCTGAAGCAAATGTCACTCTTAGTGACATTTTTAAAAAGGGTAATGCATTTGGGATAAAGGGGGAAATAGCTGTTGTACAGTCAAGTGAGGCCAGAAACCTAGAGAAAATAATCTCCTCCCTTGTTTACTCAGCAAGTATTTTCATGTCTGTGTCTATACTTGTCTAGTCGCGGGCTTCGTGGAATTTATATTCCAATGAAAGTTAATTTTTTTAACCTTTTTCTTAGTAATGGATGGTTACTAAGTCACAGAAATTATGAAAACTTTATTTAGAATTATTAGGGAATTCGTGTAATTTTTGGTCATCACACAAAATTGTAGCATCTAAAGCAATGGAGTTTGCATTAATGACGGATCAGAAGTAGAAGCATTTAAGGGGCTCTGACTTGTGTGGTGTTTTACTTGAATCCTGCCATATTGGTTACCATGGGGAGATGGGGAGGAGAATCCCATCTGGGTGTTTCAGGCGTAAACAGACACAAGCCAACTGGAAGGTTAGGGCCCTATGGAGAATAAGAGATGAGGTCTAGGCTTTTTGTTCAGTGAAAGGCTTGAGCTGCCGCTTCAAGGGGAAGGTGGCATTGTGGTAGGGATGCCTAATCTCTAGCGTAAGAATTCCATAGGATACTGGATCTGTGTCAGGTTGGCACATGCTAGAAATGGTATTTAGCAAAATTGCCCATTAAGCCATCCATCCTGACTGCCATTTTATCACATGGGCTAACTTGAAACATTTAGCAGACAACTTTTTGTGTGGCAGTGGAAGGAATGCTTATTTTTGAGTCAGAGGTGCATTCAGACCCAGCCTGAGCATTTCAGCCTTCACCTGGAAAGCTCATTAGCCTGAAAGTTTTGACTAACAATTTTAGTTCTTGGTTGTGTTAGCCCAAATGGTCTGTGGTGATTTGAGCTTTGGTCCAACCTAGGATTTAGGAAATCCAACACTGGAAAGAGGTTGTTTTATAGATACTGCCAGTTTAAAGTTTGTGTCAGATCACCTTGGTGAATTTTGTTTGTAAATAATTATTTTAGCCAGTTACTGTCACCAATTTCTTCAAATTTTGTATCCATGTGGTTGGTACAAGTAGCTTAACGCCTGCCCCATGGAAGATTCCTGGGTAATAGTGGGAGGGGGGGAAAAAGCCCAAACTCTGCTAAGTAATTTCTTTCTGGTTAATAGGTTGGATATTGCCAAACCTTGGCCTTTAGGTTCAATTCTGTACTCCACTTTGCATCAAGTCGTGAGCCTTAATGCTTCTGAGGCCACCCCCGGTGTGTGTCATGCTTAATGAGCACTGAGAAGTGAAGCTAGTCCAGTGATTAGAGGCAAAAGCCCTGGTGGCCGACAGACAAATCCTATCTTTATGTCCACCAGGGCCTGGTGATCACGAGCAAGTTTTTTAACACTGAATTTCTCAGTAAAAATGTAGATAAATAAGATTTACTTATTTATTTATTTTTTAAATCATTGGTTCAGCTTTTAGTTTTGTATTCTTAAAATTTTGTTATGTGCATAGAAAATATTTTTGAGTCTCAACAAATTTATATTAAAATCTATACTCAGAGGGGCGCCTGGGTGGCTCAGTGGGTTAAAGCCTCTGCCTTTGGCTAAGATCATGATCCCAGTGTCTTTGGATCAAGCCCCACATCAGGCTGTCTGCTCCGCAGAGAGCCTGCTTCCTCCTCTCTCTCTCTCTCTGCCTCCTTCTCTGCCTACTTGTGATCTCTGTCTGTCAAATAAATAAATAAAATCTTTAAAAATACCAAAAAACAAAAATAACCCCTCATATGCCTTTCAAGTAAAGCAAAAAAAGAAAAGAAAAACAAACAAAAAAACCTATAAGAAAAAAAACTATATATATATATATACACACACACACTCAGAGAATCACTACTCCAATTCTGCCTTATTTCCTGCTCCCAATCAGGAACCACTTGTATTTTTTTCAGTTTTATATTTTATTCTTATTTTATTTATTTAACATTCTTAATTTTTTAAAAAGATTTTATTTATTTATTTAGCAGAGAGAGAGCACAAGCAGGGGATTGGGGTGGCAGGCAGAGGGAGAAGCAGACTTCCCGCAGAGCAGGGAGCCTGGCGTGGGCTCGAAGCCAGGATGCTGAGATCATGACCTGAACTGAAATCAGATACTTAACAGCCTGAGCCACCCAGGTGCCCCTAACTTCCTAATTTTTAAAAAACATTCTGGCCTAGTTCACATACACTGCTATGTTAGTTTCAGGTGCACAATATGGTGATTGAGCACTTGCATATATTACTCGGTGCACATTGTAAGTGTGCTCCTAACCTTCTTCGCCTATTTTACCCATCCCCCCACCAGCCGCCCCTCTGGCAGCCATCAGTTTGGTCTCTACAGTAAAGAACCTGTTTTGGTTTATCTCTTTTTTCCCTTTGTTCCTTAAATTCCACATATGAGTGGGATCAATTGGTATTTGTCTTTCTCTGACTTACCTCACTTAGCATTATGCTTTATGAGTCCATGTTGTCGCAAATGGCAAGATTTCATTCTTTTTTCATGGCTGAGTAATTGTGTGTGTGTGTGTGTGTGTGTGTGTGTGTGTTGCATCTTCTTTATCCATTCATCTATCAATGGGCTGCTCCCATAATTTGGCTATTGTAAATAATGCTGCAATAAACATGGGGTTGCATATATCTTTCTGAGTTAGCATTTTTGCATTCTTTGGGTAAATACCCAGTAGTGGAAATACTGACTCATATAATAATCCTACTTTTAATATTTTGAGGAAAGTCTGTATTGTCTTCCACAGTGGCCGCACCAGCTCGCATTCCCACCCGCAGTGCGCGAGCGTTCCTCTTCCTCCGCATCCTCTCCAACACTTGTTATTTCTTGTGGTTTTGATTTTAGCCGTTCTGGCAGGTATGAGGTTATCTCTCACTGTGGTTTTGATTTACATTTCCCTGATGATGAGTGGCGTTGGGCATCTTTCCATGTGGCTGTTGGCCATCTGGATGTCTGCTTTGGAAAAACATCTTGGATTATTTGTTTTTTGGGTGTTGAGTTGTGTCCATTTTTTATATATTTTGGAAACTAACTCTGTCAGATATGTCATTTACAAATATCTTCTCCCATTCAGTAAGTTGTCTTTTAGTTTTATTGAGTGTTTCCTTTGTGTGCAGAAGCTTTTTATTTTGATGTAGTTCCAATAGTTTAATTTTTGCTTTTGTTTCCCTTCAGGAAACCTCTAGAAAAATGTTGCTATGGCTAATATCAGAGAAATTACTGCTTGTGCTCTCTTCTAGATTTTTATGATTTCAGGTCTCACACTTGGGTCCTTAATCCATTCTGAGTTTATTTTTGTGTGTGGTGTGAGAAAGTGGTCCAGCTGCGTTCTTCTGCATGGAGCTGTCCAGTATTCCCAGCACCGCTTGTGGAAGAGACATTTTCCCACTGCATATGATTTCCTGCTTTGTTGCACAGTAATTGGCCATATATAATCATGGGTTTATTTCTGGGGTTTCTGTCCTGTTCCTTTGATGTATGTGTCTGTTTTCATGCCAGTACCAGACTGTTTTGATCACTGCAGCTTTGTAGCATAACTTGAAATCTGGGATTGTGATGCCTCCAGTTTTTGTTCTTCGTTTTCAAGATTGCTTTGGCTATTCGGGGTCTTTTGTGGTTCCATACAAAGTCTAGGATTATTTATGTCTTTGTTTCTTATTGGAATTTTATGTAGATGAGCAAGTAAGCAATGTGTAAAGAGAATCCTAGATTTTTCTCTTCTAAGTGATAGGTTAAACATAATTTGAATTTGTGAAAGGGCAGACAGGCCAGTTGCAGACTGTGAAGGAGTGTCTGCAAACCATCCCTCCTGATTCCCAAACTGTCTGCTCATTACGAAATTTGGGCACGACCAGAATAAGGGGGAAAAAAAATGAGTCCGGCAAAGCCCTTTTAAATGTTCAGATTGCTGTGACCTCTAAATGAGAAAACCTTCTGTGCTCTGGTGCCAGGACGATGTAGTGCGCAGTGAGTGGGCCTGTCTGCTTCTGCTGGGGGCTCCAGCCCCAAAAGGAGGGGGCGAGACTTCCTCACCGTGGCGGGTGTCAGGCCGTCATCGGTCTCATTGCTGCGGCAGTCTGTGAGGTTGGTCCCGACACGGTACGTGCCGTCCCCATTCACAGATGAGGAAACCAGGATTGGTTTGCGGCACACCTTGCCGATGGCAACACAGTAAATGGGAATTTGAACCTGCTTCCAAAACATAACCCTAAAACATCACCTTGTGTTTTCCTATTCTGCTCAGTTGCTTTTCAGTATTTCTCTTTGGAAATCCGCACTGGAAAGACAGAGTTACTCACTCTTTTTTGTGTAGCTTCTAGTTTGAGGACAGCTCAAAGTCCCTTCTGCCGTTTGAATGCACTGGAGGCTGGCCCTGCGCAGGGGAGGAGCAGCGGAGACCTGTGAGGGTCTCTGTGTCTGAATGAGTAGGGGAAGGTTCAGGCTTTGGCTGGTTCATACCAACATTTCATCTGATCATTGGTTTGCCCTAAAATTTAGATTTGTAAAATATATTAATTTTTCATATCAGCTAGGATGCTTTTGTATCAATATTTTTTTTTTAAGGATTTCTATTTATTTATTTGACAGAGATCACAAGTAGGCAGAGAGGCAGGTAGAGAGAGAGAGGAGGAAGCAGGCTCCCTGCTGGGCAGAGAGCCCGATGTAGGGCTTGATCCCAGGACCCTGGGATCATAACCTGAGCTGAAGGCAAAGGCTTCAACCCACTGAGCCACCTCAGTATTTTTCTTTTGAAACCAATGAAGATAAGAGTACCTAGAACAAAAGATGAAAACATTAAAACTCCTCAGGAGAGCAAATGGGAGTATTTTTTTTTTTTTAAAGATTTTATTTATTTATCAGAGAGAGAGAGGGGGAGAGAGCGAGCACAGGCAGACAGAATAGCAGGCAGAGGCAGAAGGAGAAGCAGGCTCCTCGCCGAGCAAGGAGCCCGGTGCAGGACTCGATCCCAGGATGGTGGGGTCACGACCTGAGCCGAAGGCAGCTACCCAACCAACTGAGCCACCCAGGCGTCCCGCAAATGGGAGTATTAACACTGATAGTCTGTAGGTTTCCCAGGAGGTGCTGGAAATACTGACCTAATCTGAAGGTATTTGAGGGAAAAAAAATCTTACTGAAAACACAAAATTAAGGAAGAAGTACCCTTAAAGGGATTAGGTAAAAACAGTAGTTAATGTGTTTTTTTTTTTTTAAAGTAAAAATAGAAATCATTATCTTAAAATGAATTTTTGTCCGTTGTTGTATATAAAATGCCACGACTGTGGTAAACCCTGTCCACAGAGCGGATTATGGGTGAACATGTCATGTCGCAAATTCATTATCGGGTGAATTGAGTTTTAGGCAAATTTGATGCTATCTAGATATTGTTAATGTTTTTTTTTTCTGATCATAATAAGAATGCCTGCAATGCTCAAAAAAACCAAAAGAAATGTAAAGAAGAGAGTAAAAATCATCCACAACCCTACCTCTCAGTTTTTTTAAATCTGTTATGTATTTTCCTTCTTTTAGAGACTTTGTTTTGTTTTAACGGAGTCGAGCTCATGCTAGATAAACAGTTTAACGTGCTCAGCATCTTCCTACACACAGTCGCGCCTGTTGAACAGGCGGAGTAAAGAGTGCAGGACCAGGTCCCCGGGCATCCGAGAATCCACCCTTTGGAGTGTGGCCTTAAGGACTTTGGAAACATGGTGGACCCAGGGGTTAGAGGAGAGGGGGCAAGACTGTGCAGCGGTCAGGGCTCTGGAATTCCTCGGGGGAAGACTGGGTTCCCGCCGCTCCCCATGGCGCTGGGCTTCCTGCTGCGATGATTACATCCCCATCACACGGTTGGCAAAAGCAAGTAAGTTCAGAAAGTCTTTACGTAGCCAGCTCTTCCCTCACAGCACCACCCCCACCCCGCCGTGTCTTCGCTGGGTAACAAGTCCATCTCGTGGATGCGGTTCTGCCTCCTGGAGGACTCATTCATCGGGCGAACGGTCACTGCTCCCTGCGCCCGGGGTGCTGCTACAGGAGGGACTCTGGCCAGCAGGGACTCTGCTGGGACTCACTGGATGTCCAGTGACCTCACACTTCACCGCTTTGACGGCCCTTGTGAGCTGTGGAGCGGTCAGAAGTAGGTGGCACCCGTCTGGTTCCAAAGCCCTGGCCCTCTTTGGTTCGGGGGTTCTGTGGAGGCCCTGACCTGAGTCCTGCGGCAAAAGAAAGGGACGTGAGCCCCTGTCCCGTGACAGCCTGCACTTCCCAGGGAGTGGGGTGGCAGGCAGATGAGGTGCGCGTCAGTGCAAGGCTCCAGAGGGCGATACCGCGGTGCTTCCGAGGGGACAGGAGTGTCAGAAGAACGGTGGCATCGGTCAGCCCGGCTGCGGAGTGAAGGGGCAGCGGGTCTCCCAAGTAGCAGGGAGCTCGGTGACCACAGCGGAATGGGAAGGTGCCAGAGTTTGGGGAGCTCGGGGAAGGAGGGTGGGCCGGGTAGAGAGATGCCAAGGCCCCGGCGTGTCACAGTGTGACAGCAGAGACTGAGAAATGCCGAGGAAGCTCCTGTGGCCTTGGGGAGCACAGAGGAAAGGAGGTGTGTGTGAGCGGGAAGCTGGTGGCGATGGCGGAGCGCAGGGCCCGGGCTCGGGCGGAACGGCACGGCGGCCGGGAGCAGCATGAGCACAGCGGGCCGAGCGTCCTCGGCGGAGGTCTGTAGCTCTACCCTGGTGGGTCTTGAGGGTCACGAAACAGTTCAGTATGACCCAAGACATGGCCCACACTCTCAGCAAGGCTGTGACCTAAGAGGGGGAGAAAAAGGAGCACAAATGCATTAGCAGGTGGTGGGGAGGGGCTTTCAGTCCCGCTCAGGCTGGTACCTGATCCTGCCTCCGAACTGTTTGCCACGTGCCTGTGTCGTGCTTAGGGACCATGGCTGGCCAAGGGCACCAGCCTTGCTGGGACACCTGGGGCTCTGTCACTGCCGTGCCCTCCCTGGGGCTCCTCATTTCCTCCCAGATCCAGTTTCAAGCCCTTTAGCTTGCTCCTGGCTCAGCTCCTGGAGCGTTCAGTACTCCCGGGTTTTCCCGGATCGGGGTCTCTGGAGACAAACACCCAGCCCTGTAACGGGCAGTAACACTGATCTCTGGAGTGCCAGGCTTGCGCTACGTGCTGTGTGGACCCCACCGCGTGGGTCCTTCCACAGCCCCACGAGGGTGGGCATTACAGATCCGATTCCGCAGTCCGTTCGGCGCGCTGGCACTTAGGGCCCAGTGCGGAGCCTCCACGCATGTGGTCAGACGCTCCAAGGCTGCTCCCCTCCTTGCCTGGGCTGTGGCCCCAGCACTGGGCCGCAGCACCCCCCCTAACCCCGTCTGCGGTGGCCCCAGGTCCCTGAAACACGAGTTCATCTGGCCTGCGAGTGGGAAAGAGTCGTTTTGTCACTGAAGCCGGCAGAGGCTGCGAGCCGTGTGCCCTTTCCATTCCGACATACGTGTGGGGACCGTGATGGGACCTGTTCGAGTGCGGGCCTGCCTCTCTGCAGAGTCCTCCCCCAGAAAACCACCTAGTGCTTGACATGCTTCATTGTGGGGGCTCAGCTCTGCTAGGCTGAGTATGTCCGACTCCTTATTTAATTAAGGCTGAAACAGCTCTTCCTATGTTCATAGATAAACGCAGGCACCCTCTCTTGCCCGCACCACCTCCCAGCTGCCGGCCCACAGCCTGCTTGCGGCTCACTGACCTCCAGTCCCTGTACCCCGCCCCCATCTGCCCTGTAGTCAGCGAGGTCAAGCCTGGATTCCTCTGGGTACCCCCGAATCTGGGTCAGGGGAGAGGCACCTGCTCTCACCACTGGAAGGAGATGCTACAG
Organism: Mustela nivalis; assembly: GCF_964662115.1. Classification (NCBI taxonomy): domain Eukaryota; kingdom Metazoa; phylum Chordata; class Mammalia; order Carnivora; family Mustelidae; genus Mustela; species Mustela nivalis. The sequence continues at coordinate 8,852,758 of NC_139025.1, read as the reverse complement.
TTTGACCAAAGGGCCCCCCAGTCCCAAGGCATTTAACAACCTGTAACCTGAGCAGAAGACACTGGAAAAACAACCTAGCGGGCATTTGGGGACACCGCCGTCCTCTTGATGCTGCTTGTCTTTCCGTCCACTGGTTCTAATCACAGCCCCCGCTGGAGGCTGAAGCGGAGGGTACGGAGTGAGCAGTGAACGTCTCAGGCAGGTGAGGAGCTCGAGCGTGTGTGCTGTGGGAGTCTGGGGCAGGACGCGGCGGGAAAGGGAGAAGTGAGGACAAAGCCCCGGTGGGCACCTTTGCCAGAAGGAGTCATTGGGAGCGTGGCTGGGGCAAGACCCTGCTCCTCCCGGTCCCTGCTTCCCCAGGTATGTGCCTCCTCCCCCGCCGCCTAAACGTCCCAAACCCAAGCCACCAGGGCCCCAAAGTAGCAGCCTGGCCCCATATACCCGATGAGGCCCACAGCTGCCCACTTGCTCACACACCACCCGAGGCTCCCTGCAGGCTGGTTCTGCTCTGTTTCCACTTCTGCAGGGAGGGCAGCATGTCTTCTCTCTGGAGCCCTGGAGCCGCCCCTCTGCGGCAGGGATGACGTGCAGCAGGCTGGCCGCTTGCCCCCGAGCCCGCCCAAGGGCCGGGCGAGAGTCCTGGCTGTGACAGGGAGCCCGATGCGGGGCTCGATCCCAGAATCCTGGGATCATGACCTGAGCCGAAGGCAGAGGCTTTAACACACTGAACCACCAGGTGCCTCTGCCCATCCTTTCTGTGCCCAGCTGGGCTGAGACGGCATCTTCTCCATGAAGTTCATTCAGGCTGCGGTAGGCGCCCTACCCCAGTGCCTCCGGCTGAATGTGTCTCAGCACCTGCTGTACTGCTTTCCTGCCCCACCTGGAAACGAGCTCTTCAAAGCTGGGGTCATGTCTTGATCCATGTCTATAGCCACAGCCCGTGAAGTGTGATAGGTGCTTTGGTGCAAGTTCAGGGACGAAGGACTGATCAGCTCCTGCCCTGAGTTGCTGTGGAGGTACTGGGGGCAGAGCAGCTCACGTTTCCAAAGACTTGACATACCGGCTGCTGCTGAGCGCCTTACCCACCATCCTGGGAGCAGAAAACATAGTGCCCATTTGGTGGACCACGAAACTGAGGCCCAGAGCCGTTCAGTACTTGTCCGGCACCTTTCAGATGAAGGAGCCCGTCGCTGGGAAGGGAGCCTTTAGGTGACGCAGCCGGGCAGGGGGTACTTCCTGCGGCTCTCTCATTCGGCTCTCAAAACAGCCCCATGGGAGACAGGAGTAGTGTCGCTGCCTGCGACCTAAGCGCTCGGGGAGATGCGGTGTCTTGTTCAGGGGCACCAGCGAGGAAGAAGTGAGATCAGAATTCAAACCCCCTGACCAGTCCTGAGCAGACAGACCCTGAGGAGAGGACCCCGAAGGCCATGGGGGGCCTCGAGGCAGGAGCTGGATTTGCCCGTGGTGTCTCCCACCTGACTGGCAAGAGACTTGACGTGACAATTCTCATTGTCGTTTAGTAACGGGCCATGACAGGGAGCCCAGCTAATGCGGATGTGGGTGGGAACCAGCGGGTCCTCCTAGATCTCAGGGATCACTGTCAAAACCCTTTCCTTGCATCAGGACTAGCTGCTGGCTGCCCGAAGTCGTCCAGCTCGCCACCTCCCCGGCTACGGCAGCTTTTGTGGAAGACAACGACAGGGGCCCAGGAGGTGGGCGAGCAGGCAGGAGCAGACGTGGCAGGAGCAGACGTGGCCCAGGGCCGACCGGCGCCGGCCGGGGAATTCAGCTGTAATTTACGTGATGGAAAACAACAGCCCTCTCTTGGCCTGTGATTCCGTTTTAGAAACACGATTGCGCTGTCACTAGCCGGGTGCCCATTTCTTTAGATGCGAGAGGGCTCGGGAGGGCAGTGCCGGACTCACGTTGGGCCTCAGCAGTTCGTCCTCCGAGGGGCGCAGGCTGACCATAGAGGAGCTTCTGCGATCGTCCAAGAGGAGTCGGCCGGAGAGGGTGCGGACTCCGGAGGGAGCGCAGACCGCCTCGGCTACAGGCGGAGACTGCACCTGGGCCGATGTGCATATACGCTACCCCACTGATCAGCCCCGAGTCCGGAGGCTCGAGCAGAAAAGGCTTCTCAACTCCGGGCAGGAACGTCGCAGGGCCCGTGCACCAAGCTGCCCTGTCCTCTTCGGGGGCATCGCCAAGCTCTCCGTGGCTCCCAGGTGGCAATCATGGCTAATGGTCACCGGATTATCCCAGAGGCCTTGAACTTCAGCTAACGTCGTCCACACCGGACACCTGCAGTCCTCTCGGGAAGCCAGCGAAGTAGGCCTTGTTACCTGCAACTTACAGGTGAGGAGACTCGTTCTGATAAGATGGGTCTAGCTGGTAGGCTGCATGTATCCGGCACACACGGCTGCTTTGCTGATCAATTTGCTAATCTTGGGTGGGCAGAAGGGAGCTGCTTTGGGTTTCAGTTACCTCTTTAAGAGACAGGGCACTTTGAACCCCGGGAGTTTTGTCTTTTCTCTGCAGCCCCGAGAGCTTGTGCACATGTCTCCCAGAAACCCCAGCGAAGGGGAATTGGAGAGGGGAGCCAGAGCGGGGCTCAGAGTGGGGCGGAAGGAAGGTGGATATGGGGGGAGCTGTGAGGCGGCTGGCGGCGCTCCACCCCAGGCCCCGAGATGCTGCAGGCCCCGGGGCTCGGGGATCGCGCAGACCTGGCGGGTCCGAGCTCACGGGACTTCCTCCGAGAACGCACCACGCATCCCTATTTTAGGTTCTTCCAGTTCGCTTTGCCGCCGCGGTGAACAGGAGCGTTCTTTCCTTCCCGAACAGGGCACGTACGCATCCCGAGGCAAGGACCGCACTTTAGACTTTGTTTTTCCTCAGCACAGCGCACGGCAGAAAAAGTACCGCCTTGATACGAGTGACCTTCTCGGGACTTCCTGGATCTTTCTTCAGCTCTATGAATAAAAGTTAGAGTACGTACACATGTATTTGCATGGGAACCCTGCCCCTGCTCCAAAGTAAAACTGGCCTGTGTGTCTCTCCCAAAATTGTTTTTCCGCTCTGGGCCTCACTTTATCCATCAAGAAAATGAGGCTGTTTGCCTTGGGGGATCGGGGGAGCTTCGAGCTCCAAGCTCCTTTGGGTTCTAATCTCCTCTTGGATCCACAGTGTTTTTCCTCCAAAAACTGATTTGATGAAGACTTGGCTTCTCCTCCCGACCTGCCCCAGTGGCTTCTCTCCTGCCTGGCTCTTGTTCCCTGCCCCCCTGCCCTCCACCTCCCTTTATTCGCTGACTCTGGAACTAGAGAAGGAGCCGGCCCCTCCTGGCTCTTCAGGGGGAGTCCTGATGAAAACAGATCCTGCCCTGTTCGCCTACGAGCTCTGACGGCAGTCTGAGCCAGCTGTGTGCTGTGTAAGGTGACATTCAGATTCCCCAGCCTGGCCACGGCTCCTCCACGCAGCTAATGGAAAAGTGATCTGAGTGGGCCACATTGTATATGCACAAGTTCTTTTCCACTGTCCCTCTGTGCTGGTTTGGGTTTCCCTCGAGAGCAGGCTGTCTGGGCAGAACAGCGATTTGAAGTCAACTGGCCTGGGCGCCTGGGTGGCTCAGTGGGTTAAGCCGCTGCCTTCGGCTCAGGTCATGATCTCAGGGTCCTGGGATCGAGTCCCGCATCGGGCTCTCTGCTCAGCAGGGAGCCTGCTTCCTCCTCTCTCTCTCTCTCTGCCTGCCTCTCTGCCTACTTGTGATCTCTGTCTGTCAAATAAATAAAATCTTAAAAAAAAAAAGGAAGTGAACTGGCCTGGCTCTGACCAGGCCTCTTGGGATCTCCAGGACTCGAGTCTGGAAGCGGAACCGGAGCTCCCGCCGGCCCACCCCGCCCGGCAGCAGGAGCCCTGGTGTGGCAGCAGTAACCTGCGGGAACAGGCCCGAGGGTGCCCTTCACCTCCTGCAGGACCCAGATCAAGCTCCTTTCTGGAGTTGGAGGCCTTTCCTGGTCTGCCCCGGGGGTTCCCATAACCCCTGTCTTAGGGGTCGTCTGGACTTACCAGCCAGCTCCAGACAGGCCAGGCCTCATTGTGCCTCCCAGTCTCCGCACTGGCTTGCGTCCACCCTCTCCCTGGCATTCGTGCGGGCCCCTCCGTGTTGCTGCGGCTCAGTAGTCTGCCTGTAGCATACACCTGCACTTGGAGCCCCGTCGGCCCCCTCCGGCCCCTGAGCCCTCCCTGGCCCTGGCCTAGGACCTGCACACGTGAAGAAGACTCAGGGCCAATGCTCTGGTAACTCCCTTGATTGAGAGTTCAGTTTTAGGGGGCGCCTGGGTGGCTCGGTGGGTTAAGCCTCTGCCTTCGGCTCAGGTCATGATCTCAGGGTCCTGGGATCAAGCCCCGCATCAGGCTCTCTGCTCAGCAGAAAGCCTGCTTCCCTCTCTCTCCGCCTGCCTCTCTGCCTACTTCTGATCTCTGTCAAATAAATAAAATCTTAACAACAACAAAAAAGATTTTATTTGTTTGACAGACAGATCACAAGTAGACAGAGAGGCAGACGGAGAGAGGGGGAAGCAGGCTCCCCGCTGAGCAGAGAGTCCAATGCGGGGCTTGATCCCAGGACCCTGGGATCATGACCTGAGCCGAAGGCAGAGGCTTTAACCCACCGAACCACCCAGGCGCCCTAAATAAATAAAATCTTAAAAAAAAAAAAAATTCAGTTTTAAAACCTTGCTGGCTCCGGCCCCAGGTGTGTCTTCCGCAGAGGCTGAGCGGAGGAAGGAACGCCCGCCCTCGGGGACCCCCCGGGCACCTTTAATGGGGAAAGGGCTGGATGGAGAGGCTGGGCGGTGCGGGGTGGGACTGGTTTGGCTGGAAGCTCGATCCCAGGAAAGCCCTCCGATCCCGGGGGGAAGGACCGGCAAGTCGCTGGTTAGCGAGAGGCAAGAGGCGGGAGGCGGTGGGCGCTGCCCCCCTGCCCCAAACCCGCCCCTGAACCAGCCCCGGCCAGGTCTCCGAGGCGGCCACGGTCTCCACTCCTCCGCTCGGAGAGCTGGAAGAGCAGAGGGGCTCGTGGAGTTTATATAGCCCCCCTGTATATATTTAGAGATAAGAAGTTCATTTAGGGATTAGGGGCCGCTTCTTGTCTATGCATCATTAAGCATACCACATCTGCTACTGAGCTAGCAATCAGCAGAATATTGAGAAAAGTTATAAAGAAATCTTTGCGACGCTTCATTTTCATTCCCAGCTCCCCGAGTCCTGGCGCAGACTTTTGCGAGGGAGCCTCAGGGAGGAAGTGGAGCCGGGGCTCCAGGAGCCGGCGCTGGGTGCCGAGAAGCAATTCACTGGACTGGGACCTGCCGCCTCCCGCGTGCACACGTGCCTGTGGTCGTGGAGAGCGGACAGTGGACGGTGGCAGAGGTGACCTCTGACAGAGCATGTGCATTTGCCCGTGGAGGCCACGCTGGCAGGGCAGGTGGCCTGGTCCAAAGCTGAGGGGCTCTCGGAGGTCCTGAGCACCGCTCCATTCCTCTGGGTGACCTTGACCAGGCCCTTTCCCCCTGCGGTCCTCAGTCTCCTTACCTGCGAAATGGGTATTTGGCTGCTACTGCTCCGGGGGGTGCTTCAGGGTCTGGCAGCTGCTCTGCCCAGCAAGTACTCGGGCCTTGGCCGCCCTGGGGGGTGGCAGAGGGCTGCTAGCTGGCGGTTCTGGTCCTGGACACAGCAGAAGCACCATTGTGGGTTCCGGGGGCACCCTGCCAGGAACCGGGGGCAGCAGGTGGATGTCCAGCCTCCCTGGCTCCTTCAGCAGCCCAGAGAACGGAGTCCTTCACCTGCATTCCTTGGGGACCCGGGGCCAGCCGGGCCTGTTTGGCCCCGGGGCTGGTGGAGTGGTGGCCGGTCCACCAGTGTGACATGCGGCGCGTTAAACTGCAGGTGTCACTGTTAGCCCTGCAATGGGGGCTCGGCTCTCCGGCCCTAGGGCGGCCACAAAGGAACCTGATCGCTCCCGCCGGCGGGCTCCGCCACCAGCGGCTCGGCCAGGGGCGCCCCCTCCTCTCGCTGCCCCTTGAGCGGCAGACCGGGGGAAGTGGAGGCCCCCCACCCCCAGGCTGCAGCGCATGTGCGCAGGACCGGGGGAGGCGCCCCCACCCCGCGGGGCTCGTGGGGCCCACCTCGGCCTTGCTGACCTCGCCGACCTCGGGGCAAGAGGGGCGGAAGCGGGCCGGGAGGCCGCTCGGGGCGGGGGCGGCACGCAGCCGCGTCCACACGGTTGGGCGCCTGGAGGCCTCGGGGACCTGCGGCCCGGGCTGGGCAGGGACCCTGAGCTGCAGAGACCAGGTGCGTTGCCCTTTACTGAGCAGCCGCCAAGGGAGGAGACACGCGACGGAAGAGGGGTCCTCCCCGCCCCGCCCCTGGTACCTGGGATGGGCGCCCGTCCCCCTCCCGCACCGCCGGCAGCTTCTGGCTGTGAAAGGTCCCTTCTCTGAAAAGTCCGTTTTTGAGAAATGTCCAGGTGGCTGTTGTTTTCCAGGACACTCACCCCGGAAAGCACCTTCTGTGTGTTGCGCTGCCAGAGGATGCCAGCCCGCGGGGGGTCCCAGGGCAACGCGCCCCGCCCCGGGGGCAGGTTCCTGCAGGTGCCCAGTGAAGCCTGCCCACCTGGCTTCGGGGTCTGCTTGAGCCCCAACGTGCCCTCCCCCACTGAGTGTGCTCCTCTTAACATCCTGGACACACAGACACTTCCTGGAACCAGGTTTTGGGGGGGTCTCCCTCTGGGAGCTGGGGCACCCCACCCCGTCCAGCGGCTGCAGCTGAAGGGGCCGCCGGGCTCCCCGCTCCCCGCTCTTGATTTGTTTTAAAGACGGCGGAGAGGCGTAGAAAGAAGGGTGCGCGTGTGTGAGTGTTGGTGAGGAGTGAGGACACGGAATATTTCCAGGCCTTCAGACACGGAGACAGATACATTTTTGAATAAGGACGGTCCACGTACGGTGACCGCAGGGCAAATGCCAGTCTCTGCTTTCAAACACAGACTCGTGCATTCTTATTCCAGTTCGTGACTGAGCCTCCAAACAGGACATTACCTATGCATCCGGGTGAGGCTCCTGGGCCGCCCACGTCAGGTGTGGCCTTCCCAGCACCGGGTCCCTTTAATCTCGGGGTGGGGGGAGGAGGAGCGAGAGAAGAAGGAAACGAGGAAAGCCATGACCGGCCGCGGCCGCATTCGGTCTGTTTCCTTCAGTCCCTAAAGCGTTAAGGGACTGGGAGATAAAAAGATGCGTGCAGGGAAAAGCAGCAGCCACAGCGATCTTCCACAAAGATCTTTTTAGTGTCAACTTAAATGTACACAAATAGCGGATGATGATCTCTTTTATTGGACTAACATTTATCCAGTAATATCCACACACTTTTAAAACCATTGAGGCCTCCTCTTCAGGTGTTCATTTGAATAGAAATAGCTGAATGAGTGTTTTTATAATTGATCCCCTGAGAACTGAATGTCTAGTGCTGCATAACCAACATTTTCCCATTGCTGGGGTTTTTTTTTTTTCCCCCAAATTGCCACTCTGCAAAATTAGGATTTTGTACAGTTTTGATAAGAGAATTAACCTCCCACGTGCCGAACTCCCCGAGTGTGAGAGGCTCCCGGGAGTCGGCCTGTGCAAGGTCAGCTCTGCCGGTCGGCTCATTTCTGGGGCTGGGGGCTCGGCTGTGTCTTGGTTCCAGGGAGGAAATTCTCCGGGTTGTGATGGGAGGTGGATCTGACAGAGGCTCCTGGGCCCAGGAATGCCAGCTTCTTACTCACCCCCTTTGTATGCAGCAGGGCAGGCCTCGCCCTCCCCAGCAGCTCCCTGGCGGCTGGCCCACACTGGCCCGGGGTTGCTCAAAGCCCCAGACCTTGGGAAGAGAACAGAAGACTTTGCTCCCCTTCTGGTGCTTTCTCCGAGTGCTGCTAAGTACTTTTAATGATCCACTAGTTTGGGGGTTATGATCATAATAAATGCTCACTGCAGAAAATTTGAAAACTACATAGAAACATAAAGTTGAAAACAAATATTACCCCAATTCCACTACCCAGGGCGAGACATTGGTGGGTTTCCTGCCAGTCTCTCTCTCTCTACGGGCGCGTGTTAAGTGTATGTCTATGAAATCGGGATCCTGCTGTATCTACAGTATTGTCTCCGTTTTTCCCTTTGAGCGGAACGTACAAAGCAGCTGCCGCGCCTTCCCGCGTGTTGCTAGCGTTCCTGTGACTGCCTCGCTCGGCCGTCCAGTGGCTCCGCTGAAAGAATTTAATTGCTCCTATTGATGGACAGCGAGGTGAGAGCTCACGTACAAAAGGAGTGTCCCTGGCCCTTCGGAGGGAGGCTGATTTAAACGAGAGCAAGGAAGCGACTTAGGAAAAAATTTCCCTTTGGGACCCTGAAGGGATAGAAAAGGCAGATCCTTCCCCTGAGCAGTGCCAGGCTTCCTTGGTAAGACACACCCCCGGTGACTGGAGCCGGTGACAGTGGCCAGGGTGCCTGTGAGCAGGGGCCTCGGGTCCCCATCCCTCCTGGGCCTCACGTGTCCCTTCCCGCTGAGTCAAGTTGCCATCAGTCCTGGATCCTGTAGGCTGCCTTCCGCTGGAGCGAACAGAGCCCCAGCTCAGCCGGCTTCGAAGGCAAGGACGCGGTCACGGGACAGATTCCCCGAGGAATCTGGTGGGCCGATTCAGCCACTGTGCAGTATCACCAACGGACCCACAACTCTGCGGGCCACCCTCAGCGCGGCGGCTCCGCCCAGTCTGCCCCCCTCCAGTCCGGGCACGCCCTCCAGACACGGAGAAGGCCAAAGGTGGGAGAGGCACTGTTTCTTCGAATGGGATTTTTTTTGGGTGGGGAAGTGGTCAGCAGGGACATGCTTTTCCAGAAGGGCAGGCCTCATTTCCGGTCTGGCTTCCCTCCCCTCTCATTGGCTGAAACCACAGGCCCATCCCTAAGCCGGTCATTGGCAAGAAGGGATTCATCCTTCCCGAGGCCAAGGCTGACAGCTACCTGGGAAGGGTTGAGAGGCACTGGGGTGCCTTGGGATGTGCACTTTGCCCTTCCGGGTGTAGAATCCCTACACCTCAGCTTCCCCAGGCCTTTCTAGGCTGCGGGCATTGACTTCACCAAGCTGCGAGTTCACTCAGAACCCGAGGCAGCCTCACCAAGTGACCAGACTGTTCACTGTCCCAGCCTCGGAGGCTGGTGGGAGTACTTGGGATCCTGGGGTGCACTGTGAGACCTGCGGCCTTCCCAAATTCCAGGGTGCCCGAGGAGCCCCCGTGGTGGCTTTGCTTGGCTGGACCCCTAGAGGCTGCCTCGTTGCTGTGGATCCTCTCCCCTGCCTTCTGTGCCCTGCTGCCCTACTGTGTGCTTCTGCCTTCTCAGGTCCATCCCTCCCACTTCTGGAAAAGGAAATGAATTGTCCTATGGAGAATCCCTCCACCAGGGGCAGTCATCCGGATTGAGAGGCCGACTTCACCCCAATCCTGGTACCGTGACCGGTTCAGGGTGCCGGATAGCCAGTCTTGGCATCACCCGCCCTGCCCAGAGCAGTCTGACCAGTTACTTTGGGGAGGGGCATGTGATCCAACATTGTTTCAATAAGCACTGAGCCCAGAGCTGGTGGTCCCTAACTCACTAACCCAGGAGAGAGTCTGCCTGACAAGAAAGCCACCAGAGATGAAAGCAGAGCTTAAAGATGGAGAGAGACCCAGGTCCTGATGGCGCCCACTGAGCCCCTAGATCCAGCCATGCCTGAAGCAGCACTACGCCTGAAATGATCACTTATGGAAGTCAGTCATTATTTTCTTTTCACGTGGACCAGATTAAGTTGGGTTTTTGTTGCAGCTGAAAAGAGTCTTGATCAAAACACCCCCCCTTCCCCCGGCAGTGGGTTGCTCTTCCAAAACCAGGATCCCATGGACGTGTTTTGTTAACTCTTCTTGATCCTGGCGTCAGGCCAGGCCCCGGTAACCCCAACTTCGCCACTTCCTTTGGGTGCTAAAGCCTGAAGCCTCGTTAGACCCTTGCTGGGGCCACTTCCTCCAGTCCACGGAGCTTCTCTGCAGGACAGCTGCTTGCCCTGTGCCCTCCGAATGGCCTGAGTCCACCAGGATTGTCAGTCAGAAACAGGAAAGGCATTTCCCTCTCTCTCCACACTGACTCCTCCCTCTGCCCAGACGTTCACGACTCCGGGGAGAGTTTCCTGATAATTCAGCTGAAAATTTCCGTGGCTCACTTTCTGCGTCTCTGAGCTGTCCCCTCGGGCCCCTCTAGCGCCTCGGCTCCTTCCCCAGGCCCGCGGCCGGAGTGCATCTCTGGCCACGGCACTGTTCAGCCAAGCTCGGCACATTTCCTTGTTCATCCTTCGTCATACATCGTGTCTCCAGCCTGCTAATCACTGTGTACACATTTCAAGGGATGCTTTGCCATTGTCGGCTCTGGTGTTGCGAGGCCTCCCTCCTTTTCCGCAGCAAGGGCCTTTTTCTGCAAAAAGCTACTTTCCCTGTGTCCAAATGCTCATGGGGCCGGAAGGAAAAGGGAACCGGGGGAGGGGGTGGGGGGAGCAGGCCCGGTGTCAGTTGTGGATCGTGGGGTGTGGCAGAATCGTGCCTGGGACCTGCCCAGAGTGGGCGGCGGCCTCTGGGGGCCTGCTGGGTGTCACCACGTGGGAATCAGTCTCTGCATTGTCTAGGTTGTGATTTCTTGGGGGAAGGTGGACTTCTGTGTTCCTATGTGAAAGTTCCCTTAAAAAGAAAAAAACCTGCTGGCAACACAATAAAACATTTTAAATGCTGTGACGACCAACCGTCTCTTAGACCACCCGTTTATGACTTCAGTCTGAGCAGACGAATAAAATGAAAGGATTGTCAGACCACAGAGCGCCGGGTGTCCTTGCGGCCGGACCCTGGGCAGAGCTGGGAGGCCTGTGTTCTGGTTCTCCCCCACCCGCTGTGGAACCTCGTGCACATTATTTGATCTTCGACATTTCTAGCTGTGTATGTACATTTCCCTAACCTTTGTGACCGTCCTACAAGATGGATTTCATTATTCTCATTTTGCAGAGGAGAAAACCTGGCTCAGGTTGGTGAAACATCCTCGCCAAAGGGCAGGGCTGGAAAGGGGCGGAGCCCGTGTTCCCGGGTCATGTGCCAGTTCGTGCCTTGAGCCTGGGCCCATCCTCCGGGTGTCCAGGAGCCGGCCGTGTGGGTGAAGAAGAGTTTGGAATGTCTTCAGTGGCTCAGGCTGTTGCAGAACCTGGGACCTCCCAGGCTCACAGGTGGCTTTGTTTGTGGATGTGACCTTGCTCTAGCCCTCTACATCGTCAGCACACTGTGTTCTCTAGCCCCATTTTCTTGCCACGTTCTTGGTTCTGGGTCATGTGTCAAAGACTGTTGGCCCTGGGTTAGGATTTCATGATTGCAGAACGACTCCAACAGGAGCATCTCGTGTGAACGGCTCCTCCCGTGAGGTCTGCTCTGCCCGTGAGTGGGACTGTGGTGCCTGGTCCTCCTTGTCATCTGATTCTCACTATCCCTTTGTTCACCTGAGAAAATGGCTTCTGAACGGAGGGAGATCTCACACAGCTCGTCTCACAGGCTGCAGAGACAAGACCGCACCCCAAGCCTGCGGGCCATGCAGTCCTCTCCCCGGCACCATGGACGCCCCTTCTCCCTCTTTGGGAGGGACTGTGGGACCTCAAGCTTGACCCGCCCCCTGGGAGGATGGCTAGCGCTTTTGCAGCACACTGTGACCCCCAGCTCTTCTTCTGCTCTGTGGGCGCCGGCCCAGATGGCTTTGGAGCCTGGGTTCTTTGGCCTGGGTCCTGCTCTGTTCTCTCTACTATGAACAGGGAATGGTTACGCCCACGCTGAGGCAGCCGTGTGCCTGGTCCACACCGTGTACTCGCACGCACACGCCTATGAATAGTGCTTCTCGAGACACTGGGCCTGGCTCCGCGCAGGCTTTGACCCTGGTGGCTCCTCTCCAGGCCCCAGCCAGCGTCCTCCCAGTGCCAGAGGGGGCCTGCTGTTTTCCCATGATCTGTGGGGCCCAAGCTGCAGAAACATTTATGCCAGGACTCTCCCCAGGGCTCTCGGGCTGCCCCACACAGCGAGGAGGGGCGGGAAGAGCAGGAGGGCGGTGGGACCCATGAGGCAATCAGAGGCAAGACGAGCTTCATCACCTGCCTTGGCCCCTGCAACACCCTGCCCAGAGGGGCCAGTCCCCAGCTGAAATGTGGAGGGACTCTGTCCAAAGTCAGGACCCTGACCGAGGCCTGGCTGTGGAGACGCGACCTCCCCTTCCTGCTCCTCTGTAGCCATGCAAACCGGACCTCACGTTCCTGTCCCCCGGCCTCTGATTTTTTTTTTTTGTTGTTTTTTTTTAAAGATTTTATTTATTTATTTGACAGACAGAGATCACAAGTAGGCAGAGAGGCAGGCAGAGAGAGAGAGAGAAGCAGGCTCCCTGCTGAGCAGAGAGCCTGAAGTGGGACCTGATCCCAGGACCCTGAGACCATGACCTGAGCCGAAGGCAGTGGCTTAACCCACTGAGCCACCCAGGTGCCCCCGGCCTCTGGTTTTTTAGCTCAGTTCTCGGGACGCTCACCCAACCCATCTGCCTTCGTAGCCTTTTCTGGGAGCGTGAGGACTCTCCTGCCCATCGAGAAACTGGGAAAACGATTCTCTTGGCCTGCAGGTGAGCCTCACCTCTGTGGGAATTGACTCCCTCAGTCCTGCCTCAAGAGGGTGGTCGTTTGCAAGAAGAATGTGGCCATTTCAGGTCTTGGGAGATGGAGCAGAATTTGGGCGGGAAGGCTCTCAGCTGCTCCTGAAAAAAAAAAATGGGAGGAAGAAAGTATGGGTGCTTCTGGGAGGTGGGAAGGAGCCCCCGCCCCAAGCACAGACTGCGAGGGCGCCTCCCCAGATAGCAGCAATCAAGAGAAATAGTAATTTAACGCCCTATTTTAAAACTCAAAATCTCTGGAGAGAACCCATGATGAACAAAATATCAACATTTCAAAGCCAGGATCAACCATGCAGAACCCCATTGGCGCTTGAGGCAAAAGGAAAAATCAGTAAGCATGATTCTGTCTCTGTTTAAAATGTTGATTTTTGTTCATCATGGATTTTTTTTCCCCCAATACTTTTTGCATTAAAATACTACTTATCTTGGGACGCCTGGGTGGCTCAGTTGGTTGGACGACTGCCTTCGGCTCAGGTCATGATCCCGGAGTCCCGGGATCGAGTCCCGCATCGGGCTCCCAGCTGCATGGGGAGTCTGCTTCTCCCTCTGACCTTCTCCTCGCTCATGCTCTCTCTCACTGTCTGTCTCTCTCAAATAAATAAATAAAATCTTTAAAAAAAATACTACTTATCTTGATTTTGGGGACATCCCCTTCAATTCTGTGGCCAAGGGGAGTACCCTCTTTGCCTCAACCTGTCCCCAGCCCTGGGAGGACAGTGGTCCCCAAGCACAGGAGGCCCCCCCATAGGACATCTGGCTTCTTCTCTGCTCCTGGGATCCCTTGCAGCCCCTGACTTGGGTGGAACCCCTCACATGGACAAAGGCCTCATGCGTTGAGTATTTTCTTGTGGAAATTGAGCGAAGCACTGCTTTCAACACCCAGAGAGATGCCATAGGGCCAAGGGGGCTCACGGGAGATGACCCGGGGACCAGGCAGTTGGAGACAGATGTGGACGTGGCTCTTCCTCCGGCAGGGCTTGGGGCCGAGCCCGGGTGATCTAGGGCGGGGTGGGCTGGTGGACTTCCTGACACAGCACTGAGGCCAGCTCCCCGGCTGCAAGGCAGATCCTGTGTTCATCTCTGCTGCGCATTGCTCCTCTCTGGCCGTGGCCCCCCTGGGGACGAACAGGGCCCCGAGAATCCCAGCAGCTTTTGAGGGCAGAAGAAGCACAATCTTCTGGACAGCAGAGGGCATCGGAGTTTGGTCACAGATCTCAAGCCAAAACTCATTTTTATGGCTGGAAGGTTGTCCTTCTGGTTTGTCTCTGCTTTTCCAGGGGCTGACGGACACCCTGCCAGGGGCGGCTGCGCCTCTCCCTCCCCGTGTCTGGGGCGGGCATTGCTAACACAGCTCGCTTGCCAAGCCCAGGGGACCGTCCTAACCCAGAACTTCAGGATGTCACAGCCAAATTACAGGAGGCGGCCCCCCAAATGGAATTGGTCCCCGTGGGCTAGGTCGTTCCTTCTGTCTCTTCTCCTTGGTGGTGGTGGGTTTGCACTTGGAAGTCTGTGTCCTGGAGGGAGGATTGGGGGCTGCTGGACTCTTGGGGGTAGAGGTATGAGGGCGGCAAGATCACAAGAGAAACTCTGAATTTATGGCTGTACTGTTGACCCCTGAAGAACACCGATTTGTACAGTGTGGTTCGCTTACACGCGGATTTTTTCCAAATCCTTAAGATTTTCTTTCTTTTATTTTTTAATTATTATTATTATTTGTTTATTTAGAGAGAGAGAGAGCATGTGCACGAGCGGAGGGAGGGGCAGAAGGAGTGGGAGAGAGGATCCTAAGCAAGACCGATGCCCAGCAAGGAGCCCGACCCTGAGACCAGGATCTGAGCCCAAACCACACATTGGATGCTTAACCGACCGAGCCACCCAGGTGCCCCACCTGGTGATTTTCTTAATGACATCTTATCTCTCTAGTTTACCTTATTGTAAGAATATAGTATCTCATACATGTAACGTACAGAATGTGTGTTAATCCACTGTTCACGTTGTTGGCAAGACTTCTGGCCAATAGTCGGCTATGAGTACTGAAGTTTTGGGGAGTCAAAGTTATGGTTACACTCAGATTCCGGACTGGGAGGAGGGGTCGGTGCCCCTAATGTCTGCGTTGTTCAAGGGGCGACTCTAAACACACATTTATAGAGTAAAAAAAAAAAAAAACAAGAGACTCCAGCAGGCTGAAGAGACTGCCAGAGACATCGGACAGGTTGTCACTGGTCATGAAGGACACCGTACGGGGAATTTCTGGGTACTACTCTCATGAGGAGAGTTTCAGGGTCATTGATGCCAGCTGTTTCAAAGGATCATACAGGTTCCCGGGGCCTCCACCAGCTCCCGCGCATGTTCGAGCCCACGCTGGGCCGGCCAAGCCTCATCCCCGGAGCGCGCGGGCCTGGTCTGGGGTCCTGGCTCCGCTCTAGAGCACTCACGGCCTTCAGCACCCAGACTTCTCTTCTGCCGGATGGGAGGACGGCTTCTCTCCGGTGGTTGGGAAGACGGAGGAAGGTGAGATTTCAACGCTCAGCAGGGTGATACGCACATCAGGCACTTACTGACCGCCGGCCCTGCCCGTGGCCCTCTGCCCTTCTCCGGGTGATCCTGCGCCCAAAGCTGATGCCTTTCTGAGTTGAAGACTTGGCCTCTGCCAGTCCCACCTGAGACTTACTCTCGATTTTCATATCTGGAGCCCAAACCTCAGTGCAGATGAAAAGGTGTAGAAACTTTACACCCCGGGCAGCTCCAGGTTTTGTGGGGGCGGGGGTGGGGTGTAGGTCTGGAGTTTATGCAACATGGAGTGTCCTCTCTCAAAACTATGCGTTCTGAATCGGTCTCAGGACCATGGAAGGAGCCTGGGCAGGCGAGGAGGCCCGAAGCTGAAGCTGCTTTAGCTTCTCAGCAAATCCCCAGTGATCATGCATCACTCAGGCAGCGAGCGGGGCTCAGGGTCTAGACCCCATCTTCTCCTCCTTGGACGCTATTTGGAAGCCCCCAGAGTGGAGCCTGGGGAGGAGGGGGAGGAACTGGAGGAGGGGAACCCTGTCTCCCCCTTAACCACGCCCAAGTGCCCTGTCCTTGAAATCTGGCTGCTCTGGGAGGCCCCCTGCACACCCGCAGCTCTGAGACCAAGAGGCTGCTGGGGACATGGGCTAGAGCCAAGAGGCATAAAGCTGGAATCCAGGATGCGCCCTGCCTGCCAGGCCCTCCTGAGCCTGCCCAGCTCAGAGATGAGGCTTCTGCACCCAGGCCTGGCCTCCATCCGTCTGTCACCCCTCCCTCTCCTTCCCCTCCCCCCCTACACCCCACCCCACCCCTAGCCTTCTTCCTGCCCAGTCTCTCTGGCTTCCCTCCTCCCCTTCCTCCTCCTCCTCTGGCCTGCCCCCCAGGTGGCTGGGCTCTGGAAGGCTCTTCTCCCTCTGGAGGTATCTGCTCAGGTCTACAGGACCCCCTCCCCCTCCCCAGCACGGGCCCAGCTGGGACGGGGGTGATGACGAAGCCGTTCAGTTGCCTGGAAAGGGCTGACAGCCGACACAGCCCTGGTCGGGCAGAGCAGGTCCCCAGCCAGCTGGTGAGGGGATGGGCCCGAGCCAGGTAATTATTGCCTGGTGCAGAGGTCGAGAGCCGCAGAGCGGCTGATGTACTAATGAAACACAAATGGGACATCTGTGTTCAGGAGTTCAGCAAACCATGGAAAGCCCAACTTTGCCAGGAGTTTATGGACTCCTGAAAGCAGCTTTGCTCCTTCCGGCTAAGGAGCAGTCAACACCCCGGAAGCCATTTCCCTGCTTCTGCACGTGTTGTGTATCTGGGGGTGCTGCTGTGCCGTCCCCCACCCCCGACCCCCGGGACTCGCTGGGCGAGGGGGTGTTGGCTCGGAAAGCCCCCAGGCCAGGGCTCTGGGGTGGGGAGGGATGAGAGGTGGCAAGGCCATGTCTTTCCCTACAGGCTCTGCACCCCCTTGGGCTTGTGAGGGGCCGGGTTTGGCTCCCCATCCTCCCGCAGCGCAGAGAGCAGAGGACCACAGGGGCCAGAGCCTGGAGGGCCTGGGAGCTGCCAATCACGTGTGACTTAGGCAGTGTCACAGGGAAGGGGTGGTCCCAAGAGGTCCCATGGCCTTCTGGTCTGTTTGCTCACCTGTACAGTGAGGGTGTGGCCAAGGCCCCCTGTGTTGGAGCACAGACTGCCTGTCTTACCCAAGAACAGAGCTCCTACTGCAGAAAGGGAGTGTTTGGGGCAACGGTGGGGAGGGGCTGGCTCAGGAAGAACAGGACCAGGCAGCTGGAGGTGGGGGCTTGCCCTTACTCCACTTCCTCCAGGTCCCCCCACACCCAAGTTTGGCACCACTAAGCCCGAGTTTCCCTTTCCTGGGAGGCAGAGTCTTTGGCCCAGTCGCCAGGTGACCTTCCTGGGAGGGGGTGGGCCCCTGTGCGGGGGCACAGAAGGAGACAACTACACTGCGCTACCAGCCACGATGCGGCCGTTGCAGCGCTGGGACATGCAGTTCCCACAGAGGGTGCCCTGTCCTCTTCTGGCCGGAAAGCCGGAGCGCCTGGGACCTGATGTCCCCGCTCCCACCTGCCTCCTGCCGCCCGACTCTCGGCCACCTCTTTAGCAGGTCCTGGTGGGAGCGCACCTCGATGCTGTTCACGCTTGCTCTTGGGATGCTGCTGCTTCCGTAACCATGACAACTGACGTGGACTGGGTCCTGACTGGGTGCCGGGCCCTGGAGCACCCGGACATGTTCTCGGGGTGACGGCTGCAGAATGAGGGCCTTAGGTGGCAGGTGCCGGAGCTCCCGGCCGTGGCGCGGGGACTGCACTGGGTAATGGAGCCCGGCGGGGATGCGTCTTGGGCCAGGGCGGGGCTGTGCATCCTGCCCAGGTGTGCGGCCGGAGAGCCAAGCGCGTCTCACTACCCGAGGACACAGTTCCAGCGAGGCCTGGGCGAGAGCCCGTCTCCAGGGGACAGAGAGTGACCTCAGTCAGGGACCTGGCGCTGAGAGGGATGAATCCGATGCCAGGAGCAAGCTGGGGAGGGGGAGGGGACCCCAGAAGGCCTCGCCCTCCCAGGTGACTGCCCCCTCCCCGCCCCACTTCCCAGTAGGTCATAATTCCTAGGCTGGAGGAGAAGGGTTCATGGAGACCGTCTTAGACGTCTTCCAGGACAACAACTGCCAGGACTGGAGGGTGACTGGAGCCGTGGGGGAGGGGGTGGGGGTGGGGGTGGGGTGAGGGCTGCTTCCTTCTGAGCCGATGGATGTGAACCGGGGCTCTTGGGGCTGACGCATCCCCTCCAGTCAGGGTGTTACCGGTCGTTATGACTCATTTTCCCAATGTCACGGGGAATGCCCGGTCTGCTTCGCCAGCGGATGAAGACATGCACACTCGAAGCTCTGGTGTGAGCAGGTGTGGCGGACTCTCGTGGCGCTCGCCCGGCCTCTTGTCCTTGTCTCTCCCTGCTGCCAGATTCTGACTTGTTCTGGGTCCACCTGCGCCACCAGCCTTGGCTTTGTGAGCTATGATCAGTTTGGGGTTCCCAAGCGCCTCGACACGGAGGGGCTTCCGCAGACCTACTGGGTGTGGAGCTGGTGCCACCTCAGTGTCTCGTGTGTGTGAGGCCACGTTTCTGCCGTCGGCAGCCCCGATGATCCCCACGGATCCTGCGTAGGAAAGTGGCTTTCTGTGTTTACGGAAGACGAGATTTCCATCACGAAGCCCTCCACAGTACGACCCGGAGCTGCGTGGGGCTGGGAAGGGCATCAGATGAGGCTCTGTTCCCAGGTGAGGACGATCAAGGCCAAAGACAGAACTCAGAGTTGGGAGGGAGGGCTTGGAGGACAGCAGAGCACCGAACGAGTGCGCCCCAGGGCCTGGCAGCTGAGAGTAAGAGAGAGGCCACTGCTGAGCTGGAGAACCAGATCCGTCCCAGGGCAGCAGGACGTGGTCAGGGTGGCCCAGCGCTGGGGGCGGGGAGGAGGGGCTCCTTGCAGCTCTGACCACAACCACAGCGCTCCGCAACTTCCAGCTTTGTGCAGAACACGCTGCGTGGTCGCACGTGCTCCGAGGTGTCCCATTTTTGCATGAGAAAATGGAGGCACAGAGAAGTGGTGGCGGGGGGGGGGGGCAGTGCTCTGAATGGGAGCCCAGTGCTGCAGAGACCCTCGCCGCTGTGCTGCGCTGAAATCATGACCTCCACGCAGAAAGCAAGCCAAGGAAGCTCATGGCCCTGGAGGGGACAGATGTGGACTCCCAGTTGACTTGCACCTCACCAGGGAGTGCCCCAGGATCTAGACAGTGAGTGGCTTCCTGTGGACCTCGCCGCAACCACAGCGGGCCCCAGGCCCTGCCCTGCGTGTAGCACACAGCAGATGCCCGGCTGGTGTTTGTTGAATGAATGAATGAACGTCTGTATCAGAGGCTGGATTAACCAGCTGGTTCGAGGGAGAAAACTGATCCTGGAACCACAGGGGTCTGAGATCAGCCGGTCTCAGATGCTAAATAGAAATAGCTCGGAGAAGGTCAAGGAGCGTGTGGCCAGTCAGGGAGAGTTGGGGGCTGAATCTGGGGCTCCTGCCGTCCTGTAGGCTGTAGCCCAGGGACCTCATGTTTTTCTGCGGGGGCGAGTGCGTGGTCAGCAGGCGTGTGGGGAGGGGAGGGAAGCACAGGGTGTGCGTGTCTGTGGGATGAGAGAGAGCCCGCGAGGACCCAGCACCAGAGGGCAGGTGCGGGGAACTGTTGTCCTTCTCGGAGCCCCCGTGAGGGTGAGCGCTGGCAGTCAGGTCCTTCTCTGGGCGGCGGACCGTGGCTGCCGTACCGTATCAGAGCTGCGGTTGGGGACCAGCCTCTGGGGCAAGCGAACCACGGGAAGGTCAAGAAGAGGAACACAGCAGCTGGATTTCTTTCTAGTCCCACGGGGCCAGGCTGCAAGGGTCTTGGAGTTGCAGCTGGAATGAAGAGATATCCTGACAGTCTTGTCCTGGAGTGCAAAGACGGGGGTGCTGGGACCGTGATCCATGGGCTTTCCCTGCCCCGGGAGCCCCCCACCCCCCACCCCTCTGAGAGGGCAGAAGCCACATGAAAGGCTCCGTGGGCCGTGGCTTTGTATTGCCAGGGATGAACTATGCTCAAAAGTGCTCTGTAGGCAGAATGAGGAGTAGCAAAAAGGCTTTCATGCACTATTTCAGGATTGCTGGCCCTGAGCATTTATCACTTACGGATGCATATAATTTGCCTGATGACTCAGTTTCATATATTTTAGTTTCCAAAGATAAACAGTTTTTGCATATTTCCTGCAAATGGGAGTTATATTTAATAATCTCAGGGTAGGAGGGTTGGATGCTGGGGACAGGGAGTTCGAGGAAGGCAGAGGACTTGAGACAGCCTAGGAAGAGCGGGCTGGGGGCGTGGCCTGGGCTGAGAACTTGGACCAGAGGTTGGTTCAGCCCCGTAGACCTTTGAGATAAGGTGCAGAAAGCTGACCTGAAGATGGGCTGGTTTTAAAAGTGGTTGCACTGAGTGCATATAGCCTTTCGTGCCTGTTTCTGAGGACCATGGGTCTCTGGTTAAGGCGGCAAGCCAGGGCTGGGTGTTGGGATGGAAGCTCCAGGGTTCTGAGCCAAGGTAAAGAGGCTCACCTGCTGCTCACAGAGTCCGGACTGGCCTTGCCTGGTCTCCTCATCGCCTCTGGTCACAACAGGTCAGCCTGGGAGGAAGGACGGTTCCCCTTTATGGAAGCCAGGACCCCGAGCTGGAGCACGAGGGGGAGGAAGGGAACCCCAGAAGACGCACCCCCAGCGGCTCTGTTCCTGACTCGAGAGCGGCAAGGACAGAGTTTAACCAGTCTGAATCTCAACAGGAACGTTTACCTTCCAGGTTTCCCTAAAGGTTGGGATGCTCTGTGTCACTTCAAAGTGCCTGGCCCAAGAGTACGTGCTCCGTAAATGCTTCTCTTCCCAACGTGTGCTTAGCTGTGGGTTAGCCACTCAGGTGACTGAAAAGACGCACCGTGGGTCTCTATCCTTGAGGAGTTCATGTTAGAGATGCGAGGCGCACTCCTGGGCAAGTCCAGCTGTTGTCGTGGAAGACAGGGTCTGCATAGACGGCGCTCTTCATGGGGACTCGCGGTGGCGAGCCACAGAACCCCGCTCAAACGCTGGAGCACGTTCCCGTGATCAGACAGACCGAGGGTGGCTTCCTCCGCAGGTGACCGCAAGGCCCCCAAGTGAGGTTGGGACCCCGCCTCCTCTGGGCTCTGGGAGAGCCCCACCTTCACGCACGTTGTCTTCATGGGGGCCAAGACCCGTGCCGGGAGCTCCAGGCTCCCACCCGCCATCTGAGCAGCGCCAACGGGAGTGAGTCCTGCTCTTTCTCTTCAGCCTAAACGAGAGGCTTGGGAACGAATGTCATTGACTCAGTGTCGGCCTGACGCGGGTCCTGTGCCCATCCTCGAATCCGCGGTGAACGACGTCGCAGGCATTGCCAGGTGAAGAGGGTGGAATCTTCCTGCACCGCCCCCAGCCCTCACCACCCTCTCCTCTCCTCCTCCGCCACCTGCTGGCCGTGCCTCCCGTCCCCCGACCTCGAGCCCGGGCGTGGCACTGGCTCTGGTGGGTGCCACGCGAGCAGCTGGGACGCTTGCCGCGCCGGAGCGGAAGCACTGAGAGTTTTCCCCTTACGGACTTCTGCCGGCTCCTTCTTCTTTTCCCTCTGCCTTTGGTAGGGGCCGTCCGAAATAGAGGCCGGATCCGACAATAAAGAAGACACGCAGAGCAGAAATAAGAAAGAGACGCGGAGCCCAGTGCAGCCCACCCGAAGGCTGTGAAATAAAGGGGAGAAATGACTGTTTGTGGTTTAAGTCCCCGAGATCAGGGGACTGGTCGTTACGGCAGCACCGTCCAGTGAAAGCTGACTGATACAAAGACGAGGAGCGCTGGGCGGGCAGAAACCACAGGCATGTCCCCCCGAGAGGCAAGAAGGCAACAGAATCCCAAAGCTCCCTGGATTCCCAGAGAAAGCCCCCCTGACAGGTGTAGGGCTTGAAACAGTGGGCGGCCCACTCACCGTTGGTGCATTTATGGAACAACATGAGACATCCGGGTACCGGGTTCTCTTGGCCATTACGACACAGGTCAGATTGTTTTGTCCTAAATCCTGTATTCTCTCAGGGTTCCCTTTGAAACACACTCCTGATCACATGACTTCCTGGCCTGGGATCCCTCAGCAGGTCTATGCTGCCCCACGATAAAGTCGAGACCCCCAAACACATCATGTGTGGCCCTCCTTGACCTGTGAGGGTCAGGTCAGTGTATGAGCCAGTAAATAGGACTGTGTGCATTCGCTGGCGTGCCCCGTCCCCACTGCTTACACCGGGGCAGAGCCCTCCATGTCCCTTACTGAACTACGACTATAGCCTGGTTGATTCCGGGCAGCTCCTCCAACCCACTGTTCCCCAGCAGCTCACAGGCTCTTCTAGAAATGCAAATCCTGGGGCGCCTGGGTGGCTCCGTCCATGAAGCGTCTGCCTTCTGCTCAGGTCTTGATCTCAGGGCCCTGGGATTGAGCTCTGGGTCAGGCTCCCTGCTCAGGGGGGAGCCTGCGTCTACCCCTACTCGTGCTTGCTCTCTCTCTCTCTCAAATAAATAAGGAAAATAATAAAAAAATGTCAACCCAGTCATATTGTCATCCCACACAGTAAGACCCAGATTCCCTGCCCACGTGCGGGAGCTGGCATTTCCGCCACGTGACCATAACCGTCTTACCCTCCCACTCCCCACACTTCTTCCAAGGTGACCTGACCCTTCTCTCCCGAGAGGCAGGGCCTCTGTCCGTTTGGGTGGACTCTGGACTATGGCAGAAAAGACCCTCCATCCGGGGCTGGGCTGTGTACCAGGGGACATGGTTTCCGCTTGGCTTTCTTGAGCTGCTCATAGAGCGATTGCAGCCACCACCCCGGGAGGAAGACGAGCAGCCTGGGGAAAGGCTCCCGTGGAAAAGCACGGCGGAGGCACGGCGGAGGCCAGCCTGGGGAGCTGTCTTGGTGGTGAGCTCTCTAAACCGCCTGCTCGCGGAGCCGAGACAGGCCTTCCCTACGAGCCCTGGTCAAGCCTCTCATCCCTGAGCAAAATCCATGATGGCTGTTGTTTTAAGCCACCAAGCTTGGGGGGTTTTATTTGTGAATGTCAGTGACTGATGCGCTGGTGCAGGGCCCTGACGAATGTGACTCCTGCCAGCTCCAACTCCCTCCCTCATTCTCATGTTCCCAGCTCTGTTGTCTTCTTCTCAGACAAGCCGGGCACAGTCCTGCCTCAGGACCTTTGTCTATGCTTTTTTCTCTTCATGGTGCCTCCTTCCCCCATTCCAGCTGCCAGCTCTGTCTCATCCTTCCCGAGTCCTGAATATGACCTCGGAGAGAGCCTCCGTGGCCACCCTGGCTTCTGTCACTCCTGACCCCCACCCCCACCCCACCCACTGTCTAGTGACCATATTTGTTTTTTTACCTTTTCCAAACCACTTACCCTGATCAGAAACGATCTCGCTTGTTTGTTTCCATATTGTCTGTCTCTCCGCACTATTCTATAAGCTGTAGGAAGCAGGGCAAGTCTTTCTTTTTAAAATTGAGATGTAATTGACACACGACATAACGTATTATTTTGGGTGTACGACGCAGTGATTCGATATTTGGATGTCGTGTGAAATGGTCACCACTCTAAGTGGCTAATGTCCGTCAGCTCACAGAGTTACACCGCTTCCCTTATGAGGAGACACACTCCCTTCGCAACTTCCAAACATGCAAACCGGTCCCGTAGGCTGTCTTCACCATGCCGTGCCTGACACCCTCATGGCTTCTTTGTTTTAAAATTGCAAGTTCGCACCTTTGGACTCCCCCCCCCCCACCCACCCGCAAACCATTTGGCTCACCCCTAACTCCCACCTCTGGCAACGGCTGATCTGTGCCTATAAATTTTGTTTCTTGTTTTTGCTTTTATTTTTAAGATTCCACATTTAATGAGACCATACAGCCGTATTGGCCTTTTTCTGACACACAGCAGAATTCCAAGGAATTCCACTTAGGAAAGTGCCCTTAAGGTCTCCCCATATCGTTGCAAAGACCAAGATTCCCCATTTTTCATGGCCGAGTGATATTCCGCTGTCTATCTCTACCACATTCCGTTCATCTGCTCACCGGCCGACGCGCACTCTGGCTGGTTAAGTCATTCTTGCTCACACGTGTGACGGTTCTTTTACGTCCACCTGACTGGGACCGAGGTGCCCAGATTCATCATCATTTCTGCGTGCCCGTGAGTGTGCGGCCGGATGACGTCAGCAAGAGACCTGATGGGCTGAGGACAGCAGGTGGCCTCCCCATGTGGGTGGGCCTCACACTGTCTGTTGGGGGTCCTAAGTAGAACAGAAAGGCAGGGGAGGGAGGAATTCACTCTCCCTGCCTGAGTGTGGAGTGGGGACATCCGTCTCCTGCCCCGAGCAGAGTCAGGGCTCCCCAGAACCCCCTCCCTCCTGCCCCCACTCGCTTGTAAGCACTCTGCTCAGGCACGCCTCCTCTGGGGACTCTCTTGGCCCTCCCTCCAGGCCAGCTGCTGTCCCCGCACCTCTCAGTTGCTGGGGGTCTCCGCCTTCCATGGGCTGCAAGCTCCTTGGCCTCGGAGCCTCCCAGCCAGGGACAGGAGCAGGTAGGACCTCCCAATGACTCTCAGACGAGGGCGGCGGAGAACATGGGGTGCAGCCGACCCCCTGGGGTCAGGACCCTGCCCTGTGTTGGATGGACCCAAATTCCTGCCCTTTGGACTCTGATGTTTTTTTCCCTCCTGTCCTCCCTTAGGGGTTAGTTAGAGCTTTGGGGAAAGTTATGGCAGATTCAGGTGTGATCCGGGAAGCAGGGGAAGGAAGGAGGTCTTCCAGGGTCCCTCGCTGAGGGCAGCGGGAGGCAGGCAAGAGACCTCCAAGCGCAAGGTCAGAAGGTCAGGGATCAGAGTGAGGGTCACTTGGTCACCCAGACTTTCCCACTCGGGCACTGTCTTTTCAGGGTGAGTATGGGGGCTTCTGGGGCGAGCTGTGACCGCAGCCACCTGCCTGGTGCAAAGCACGGGGAGCTGTCTCTCCAGCCCAGTCTGGGCTCCTGCGTCTCCCCTGCAGGACACCTCCAGGGTGCAGTTTCTTTCCTTCTGGGGCAAGCTGTCTCCACCCGAGAACACCAGCGCGTCCTGCCTCTGCCTGGAAAGCTCCCTTCATTGCCCTGTCCTCCCCTCTGGCTGCTCCTAGGGGGCCCACTGCAGTCCGTGCCTCTAACTGTCCCCTGCACTGAGCACCCTTCCCTGGCTCCTCCAGACCAGAACTTCTGGTATTTTCCTTTAAAGCCCTCGCACGGGAACAATTATATGGGCTGTGTCCGCCCTGGGCCCCTTGTAGGTCAGTCCTGGGAGCACGGACCAGCACCATGGTGGTCACCCCTGGCCTGGCCCAGGAAGCTCTGACGGTGATCAGCACCCCTAGGAGGGTGGGGGGAGGTTTCCGTTCTGTTAACGAGGCCTCGAAGTCAGCCACGGTGGGGTTGGTGCCACCACGAAGACCCGTGATCCTGGGAGGGCTGCCCTGAGGAGAGAACCTTCCTTTTTCTGCATCTTGCTCGATCGTGCTTCAGAAGCCACACGGGATGAAAGGACCCGATGCGTCCAGTGCCATTCGAGGACCGGTCTGGCAAGTCTGTGGTCCCTCCCTGGGGATGGGGGGTGTGTAGAGGAGAGGCTGTGAGGGGCCCAGGAGCTCACAGGGACCAGCAGGGGTCATGGCTTGGTTCTCACTTGGACGGTGACCATTGCTCCTCCGTGAGTCTGCCATCAGGCTTTGTGTGCACGCGGCGCCCCGGGGCGGGGAGGACACTCACAGATCCATGTCAGGGAGAGACTGGGGCGTGGGGGGGGGGGAGCTGCGGCCCAGGCTTGGCCCCTCTCAGAGGACTGGGACAGGGTCAAGGAGAGAGGGGGCCACGGTCAAGAAAGGCTTGAGACAAAAGCTGCCTTCAGGGAGGCAGAAGATGGGGAGGCGGTTGGCTGGGCACAGAGCGGCTTTAGCTGTGTTCTTTCCACGGGCCGGGCAGCCTGAACACAAGATGACTTCCTCATGAGAAAAGACGAGGCTCCAAGAAGTCAGAGCTTTCTTGGTGGCCACGGAGCTGTTGAGAGGACACCAGGAGTTGCGACAACGAAGACAGGCGTCCATGAAGGGAGACCAGCAGGTCCCACTGCACGTGTCTTGGACCCCCTCTTTCTGCCTGTCCCCACCCTTCTCTCCCTCTGGAGACCTGGACCCAGAGAACCTCTCAGGTGTCTTGTTAACTAGACAGAGTCTGAGCTGACCCCTCTCCTCCAGCAACCAAATGAACTCTTTCTTCTTGGGGTGTCTGTGCTCACTGAACCCCATGGGAGAGGGTGCTGTGGGGGACACTTGGCGATGCTGGTCAGGGTGGAGAGAGCCATCAGGCGAATCGGCCGGCACTCACATCCCGCAGAGAGTGGGGTGCGTGCGGTCTCCTCCGGAATGGGCTCTGGTGCTCTAGCTTGGACCTGCAATGTGAGGTAGAGGAAGATCCTGAGGTGCAAGTGTCTCCCTGACAGCAGGACTATTGAGGAGGCCAGACAGTTCTGGAGTCCCCGTCACTGACCTCTCAGGGAAGCGGAGAGAGGGCTGGCTGGCGTGCCCCTCGTTCACCCCATCTTCACCGCTGCTCTTCCCCACCAGGCACTGTGTGGAGCTCTGGAATTCCAGAAGGAACGAAGACCCATCGCTGCCCCCATTGGAGCTCCCAGGCTGGTCCAGGAGGCCCAGCACAGGGGGACAAGGAGGTGCTCAGGGGCCATGGCAAGGTACCCCCACCCTCTCGGGTCCTCCAACAAGGCTTCTTGGAGGAGAGAACTTGGGGTCGAGAGACCCTCAGGAGAAAGTCCAGAGAAGGGAGAGAACGTGGCTGCTCAGGACCACTGGGCCATCAAGTTCAAAGAGTGCATCGGCAGGAGACGGGGCCGGCCCTCGACGGTGGGGTTGCAGGAGCCGTCGGGCCGCTCTGGCTCTGGACAAGGTGTGATCTTCAGCCTCAGATTCGTGCCTGCATCACCGTGTACATCGGCACACCTGAAAGCAAGGTCCATCCGCAGCGGAGAAAAGCGCTCCACAGGTGAGACCCTCGGGACCCACCGGGCACTCTGATTCCAGCCGGGGTCAAGGAAACACGGGATGTGTTAAGGGCACCTTTGCACTCTGCTCGAAAGACGGACGCTTGCGTCTGGGACCCTGCTTCCGTCTTGCAGATCCTCAAGGCAGGAGGGGTCCTGCTTCTCTGCTCAGAGGCACCTGGCCGGAATCGAGCAGAAAGCCCTGGATGGAGACAGCGTGGCCTCCTCACTTCTGGCTTCAGCGGTCCCACGGACGCTGGGGGGCTGGGTGGTGGGGGTCAGGCCGGGTGGGCCCTCGGAGCCCGGGAAGCCGTGAGACAGGGAAGAAGAAGGGACATGGTGTCCCCCTTTATCCCTGGTGACAGGTGAAAGTCTGGGCGTTTCCAGACGAACGTCTACTGTCCTCTTCACCCGCAGCTTCCGCGGGTCATTGGTGAGGTCCCGGAGGGAATGCGGTGGCGCGGGAGGCTTGGAGCCCGGCAGGTGGGACGTGGCTGGCCCGGGTGAGGAGTCCGTACTTCCTTCATAGCTGGGCCTCCCGGGCCGGTGGCTTCCCCTCTCTGAGCCTCAGTTTCCTTATTGACTGGTGGACGTTGGAGGGGAGGGAAGAGAGGATGACTGGCCTCGGGGTGCTCTGAGAGCCACGAAGGCGCCTCCTACAGGCTCTAGCATGACCTTGCATGGGCACCGCGACTCATGGCAGCCGAGGCCACTGCTGCCTTGCACCTTGGCGGTTGTTTTTAAGATACCCGCTGGCCTAAAGGAACCGTCAGGGGAGCCGAAGGCCCCGCCTCTTCTTTCCTGGGCCCCTTCAGCCTCCGCTCAATGCGGGTGAGTTAGGGCGTCCTGGACTTGGAATGGGGTCTGTCCAGCCTCCTCCTTGGGATTGGCACGGAGAGGTGTTTGGTTAATCCCTGTTGGATGAGGTCGGGGACAGAAATCTCCTTGCGTGGCATGAGATGCTACCCTTCAGCACTGACCCGAAGGCACGGCAGCCCGTCCTTCCCTTCCCGAGCACGCATCTTGCTTGGTCCTCTGAGCACACGGAGAAAAGTGACCTCAAGCTCCCCTGTCGGTGCCCGACCTCCCCAGCCTCCCGGAGGCTCAGCCCTGGGCTGGAGGGCGTCGGCAAGCTTCGGGGAGCCCTCTCCCGTGCTTCCCGTGGATCCAGGGGTCCCCACCCCAGCCTCTGCCAGCCCCCCTCCCCAAGCAAGCTCCCAGCATGCCGCCCATTGCATGATCACTGGCTTTGGACTGTGGCTTCTTTATACATTTTTTCTTCCGACTATAAAACTCGTATGTGTCCATGGTGGGAAATTTGGAAAACACAGCAAACGACAAAGAGGAGGACGGCAGCTCCCGTTACGGCTCCGGCAACGCCGATGTGTCCGGAACTCCCTCCACTTCTCAAGTTTCCCTTGTCGCCGAGGTTTCCTCGACTGTGTCTTCCGGGCGAGCGACCGACTGTAGCATCTCTTCAGCCGGATCTTCCGCCTCTAAGTCCCTGTCTTGTTCCCAGGTTGTTCCTTTTATTGTGGTGCTGGCAACCAGCTTGATTCAACACATGGTTTCCGCTGCTGTTTCTGTAAATAGTTTTTTCTCTTTTTCTACCTTTCTGTTGAAGGCTCTTCTCCGGCCTGGCGCTCGCCCAAGCGTGGCACTTCTCAGCGTCCGTCTGTGTTTGAGAGCGAGGCTCTGGGTGCAGGGGCGGGGTCGGCGGGCTGGGGCTTCTCCCTGGAGGATGGGTGGTGGGCCTCCGGGTCACCGATCTGGGAGCTCCCAGATCTCAGGTTCTGCTGGACGGTCTCCTCAAAGGGGGGTGTCTCCTAACCTCCTGGGAGCTGGCCTGTGTGTAGAGCAGGGCTGGGGTCTGAGCGCTGCTGCCGAGATTCTACCAAGGGAGGAAGGGGGGCTGTGGATCCCACCGTACGCTCTAGCCCCCATTTTTAGTGGGGTCCTCACTGTGCCCGGTGTTGTTCAATATACAACCTGGTTCATTTTTACCACACAGTGAACCTTCTTCCTATCTTTCTCCTGGGGTGGGAGGGACGGGTTCATAGGAGCACAGTGAGGCAGGGATGGGGGCCACGGAGAGGAGACCTGGGGTAGGACGACCAACTGGTTTGCCTACGGCCTGAAGCCCCAACATCCCAAGGGGACCCCTCAGGTCCAGGCAGCCAGGACAGCTGCTTCCCCCATCTGCTGGTCTCACTGTCCTTCTGCCAACTCCCCACCAGTCCTCCTGTCTTTAGTCCCGTCTTATCCTCCAGCCTTCAGACGTCCTTGGTCCTTCTGGCTCCGGAGCCTGGCGGGGTTTCTGTAGGGGGAGCCGGTTTGTTTCTTGTTGACCCCTCCCGCCCCCTTGAAATCCACTAATTTTGAGCTCTCTGGTGTGCTAAGTCAATTACCACTGGTCCATGAACTGTCCATCTTCCAAAATTTTGTTGATGTGTCTCATCCACTGTTTTCTTTGTTCTTGTGGGTGTATAGGTATTTTGTTCTGGTACCATCATTTGGGTGAGGGTCCTGAACTGAATAAGGTCCTGAACCTTGCCTGCTTAGCTGCGTGCCCCTCCGTGCTTCCATCAATCAGACCCCCACTCCGAGGCTGACTCTCACGCCACCTCCAATCTCTACTTCCAGTTCTGTATTTATAATTCTAAATCTCTTTAAAATCGTAATTCCCCAATTGCTGAATTTCAGTTCTATATTTAAATGGGTCCCACCCCTGCCATGGGTGCCACGGGTGTCTCTCCATACTTCTTCCTTCCACGGACTGATCTACACAAGTCACATTCCCAGGGTTTTGTCGTGTTTGGGAATAGCTATGGTTTACATTATACTCAAATAGCATCTTTTCAGGCTATAATCCTCTTCGTGTTTCTAGAACTCCCGAGTTGGTGGCCTGGTGCTCCCTGACGTTGAACATGGCTGCTGGTAGATCTTTGGCCAACTAGGTATTTTTCTCCTGGTGGGTGATTTGCCTTTTCTGTCTTGGTCTCCAAAGAGCCCATTTTTATCCCCGGTATTCCAAGGCTTTAATCATGCAATGTTTCTATGTTGATGGCTCTAAGTTAAGCTTTTCTGAAACACTGTATATATATTTTTGTGATCTGTTGAAAAATCCATTTATGGGTAATTTCCCATTTATGAGAAATTTTCTTGTATTATTTCTTTAAATGCATCTTCAGTTCGCTTGTCGGATTGTTTACTTCAGGGACACACATTGCCTACATTTTACCATCTTCATCCGCTTTCGATATTAACTTATTTCTAGTTATTTCCATCTCCTGATTCCATCGGCATTCACTGACTTTATTCAAGCTTTTCCATGATGGCACCAGCTTGGGTTTGAAGCATCTTCTGCTCCTCGTCTGAAAGTTAATTACTCTGTAGCCGTGTTTCTGCTTCAGTCTTTCCCCTAAGAGCTGAGCAATAGCCCGTTCCATCTCTCCCCGTTGTTGGATTCTCTCGCTTCTCTGCTTTTGTTTGGCTGAGTTGCCGAACGAATTAGTTGTTCCTTAGTGAGGGATTTCCTTCTCTTCGGTGAGTTATAAGCTTTCCTGTAGGTCCGGGTCTTTGTCTCACTGTCTCTGTCTCCTTCTCTTCCCCACTATTCTCCCCAAGGACTGCGCCACGGGGGACAAGTTAATGTCACCAGGCTGCCTCTCCTGGGGCAGCTCTGTCCAGGCACCACGTGCTGTGTTGGAAGGGCCTTGGGTACTGTGCGGGTGACTTCCTGGCCCCTTCCCCACCGAACTTGACAACACTTTGAGTTCCCTCCCAGCTGCAGACTGAAGACGTAGGGAGCTCGGGCCGCTCTCTATCACCGTGGGGTGGTTGGAGGTGGTGGGGACCACTCCGTGGAGAGGCTGGGAGGTCTTTGTCAAGAGGCAGGGACTCGACGCCCTCTTCTGAGATTAGTTCTCGGTCCCCTGTTAGGGTTTGCTTCCTTGTTGTGGGACAGACATCATCCCCTGATGGTTCTCCTGGAGGGAGTGGCCCCGAGGCCATTCTGTTGAGCTGTCGGCCCCTTCTGACACTGTTCTTGTGGGCCATTACGGATCGGGGCCAAAGAAGACAGAGGCACGTAGGGCGAGGCCCTAAGGAGAGACATGGGGATAGGGACAAGGTGAGGGGCCTGGGGCTCGGCATTTGGATGCTTGGGCCAGAGGTGATGTCCGGTTGGCGGGAAGCATCTGCTTTGATTTCAGTACCTTCCAGATTCCCCTCCTCGGGCCTCCTTGCTGAGGACGGTCCACGCGTAGTCCGGGCCTGGTGTGCTCACAGTCGAAGAGGAGAATGCTCTCAGGAGGGCTCATTTGGATGCTGGGGAGCTGCTGGGGGGGGGGTCAGAGGGCAGCCCGGGGATGACATGCCGGTGGGCACATGTGCTCTGGGACGGGTCCTCCCCACGCTCCTGTCCTGGAGCTCTCAGCACTCCAGGGCCAGCCCCCCGTCACCCCATGAGACCTGTCCACTGCTCTGAAACCTGAGGCCTCGGGAGGTCCAAGGGGACTACGGGTCATCGGTGGTCTGGAGGAAAGGACTGCCTCCCCAGAGGCTACCCCATCTCCTCTGACAGCAGAGCCTGGGCTTGGGTGCTTCTACTGGGAACTGAATCCAGACCCTCGAAGTGAGTGGGGGCCCCTCCTCAGTGTCACTCGCCTCCTGGGTAGCACCTATCGCTCGGGGCTGTGACCAACTCTCTCCGTGTCTACACTGCACCTGTGTGTGAGCTTCTGGAAGGCAGGGGCCGTGTCTCGCTTCCCCAGTCCCTGGTGCCCAGTAGGTGCTCACTAAATGCCTACAGCATGGACGAAGGGTTTCGCTGGAGATAAATAGGTCTCTTCTTCGCCGGGGCCTCTCCACGTCCCCTTCCCCGCCCCCCACGCCGGAGGCCGCCCCGACAGGGGCGCACCTTTAGCGAGTGAGTGGGCGATTTTAAGGCTAATAGGATTCATTCATAATTACATAGTTAAGTAAAATTTATGTTTGGCGGAATTAGCCGAGCTCCCTGAGGGCAGCATAAACCAGAGAGACGCTCCGTTTCAAAGTCTCGTCTTCCCGTTTAAAAGAGTTTGTCATTCTTTTGTGGCAACGGTTAAGAGCTCCTGGAGGCCCACGGATGCTTATTTACTGATCCACAGATGACGGATGGTATATCCCTGCTTTGTTTGGAAGGGAAAACTTGAACAGCTTGTCTGCACCTCTCCACTCGGACATTAAATCAACATGGCTCTATTAGTGGCCTTGGGATGCCAGCTGAGCTGTCTCTGAGCCTGTCACCGTGATGTCTTCATCTGTAACCAGAGCAGACGTGAGCTCCTGGCAGCTTCCGGAGGTGACAACAAATCCAATTAGCTCCTCTCCACGGCGCCGCAGTACCACCGCGAAACGGCCTGACAGCGAGGGTGGCGGCCGTACCCGGCACAGTGGGACGTGGCATTCGCAGGAAGGAGAGAGAGAGGGAGAGGGAGAGGGAGAGAGAGGGAGCGGAGGGGGTGGGAGAGAGAGAGAGAGAGGGAGGGAGGGAGGGAGGGAAACAAAGGGACCGAGCCTCATTGTTGGGGTGACTTTCTGCACCAGTGGCCAGAGCTGGTGCCAGGATGGCCTGACCCGGGCCAGGCCCCCCGGGTCCTGGACAGTGGACAAGGCTGCTGGGGGCCCAGCGGACAGAGTCAGGCCCCACTTTGAAACCTTGCTTGACTCCGATGTGAGTTACTCTCGGGGGACCACGCCAAACCCCGTCCCCGTCCTCCGTCCCCACTTCTGTCCTGGTTCCTGAGCTCCATGCACAGTCCAGAAAACAAACAACCCAGAACTTTTGGTGCTGGTGGGAGGTGAAAAACTTGGTATTTCTCTCGGTCAAGGTGGGTGGCCAAAGACAGCTGCTCTCTCTGGGAGGTTGGGGGGGGCGCCGGTGGGGAGAAGCTGCCTGGAGGAGGACCTGGAAGACAAGCGGCCGCGGAGGAGAAGCTGAGTGGCACGTCCTGGCTGCGGGGGTGGAAAGGGGTGGAGAGAAAAGGAAACAGAAAGAGGAGCAAACCACCTTCACTGGAAGGGCAGACCGAAAACCGCTCCGCGTCTCAGTTCACTCAAGTTTTCGGCGTTCCTGAGAGGATCACAACATGAACGGCGTCTCGGGTCGTTCATTTCCTGAGCACGAGTCCCCTGCTGGCTCCGGGGCCTTTCCAGCTCCCTCCAGGCCCGGGGACCCTTTCTGGAATCAGGCCTTCTCCACGCTCCCAGAGTCCCCAGGGATGGAAGAAGGGGACATGACAGGGGACCCCTGAGTTCTCGGGGCCCCGCAAGTGAGGGTTTGGAGGAGAGAGGCCAAGAGGAGTGGGGAGGAAAGGAAGAGGTCAGCGGGCCTCTGACTGCTGTCCTAGATGCAGACCTAGACGCCTGGTCTGCACAGGGTCCCCCACCTCCGTGGTAGAGGGACAAGTGCCTGGGGCAGAGTCAGGGGGCGGGGGCTGCGGGCAGGGGCGTGTGCTGGAGTCCAGAGGCCCTGACTGAGCTTGTGGACTTGCTGGCTAACCCTCGCCGCGCTCACCCTCGCCGAGCTTCCGTCTTGTCCACCAGCAAGAATGAAGAAGCGAGTCCTCCGGGCTGCAGGGTGGGTGACGTGGTGGCGCGCCCGGCAGGGACTGGGGACGCTCTTTTTCTTTGATGCCTCTCATCTTTCTCGGTCTTTCGGGAGCCGAAACAGGGAAACAGGTCTCTGCCTGCAGAAGCCAGGCCTCGGGAATGCCTCCGGAGTTTGGACCACATGAAATGGACCCAAGTCCCTTCCAAGAAAGGGCTGCATGCATGGACGCCTTCCCGGGAGAGGCCGCGAGCGGGAACGCGCCGCCGCCGTCTGCCGCAGCCAGTGGGACTGGAGTCGGTGGCTAATGGCTGGCAGGGTGGGGGGGCTCCGCTGCCAGCTCGCCGGTGGGGCTGCCGCTTCCTGCCACAACCTGGTGCCGTCTACCTGCGGGGAGCTGGCCACGGCAGGGCCCTCCGGGGAGCGGTGGGAGGCGGGGAGGCAGGGAGGAGGGAAGAGGCCGGCAAGAGGCTTTGTGGTCCTTCTTCCCGAAGCCGGCTGTTGTGAACACGCATTATCAGAGTCCAACTCATTCCAGATTAATTGGGCAGGATACGGAGGCATCTGGCTACTGCATAGATCCGCCGAAGATTCCGCGCTGGAGGACCGGGCCGCTTTTGGAACCGGCCCAGTGCTGCCAGGCACAATTATTTTCAGCAATGTCTTTCTGCCACCGAAACTTAGGACTGTGGACTTTGGCACGCAAGCTAAGTGCCGATTTGCGAGCTCACAAATTGACATGATCCTTGATGCGAGATGTTGTACCGGGGCCCGAACGGCAGGGAGACGGACCCCCGCCCGCTGCCACGTGGTGGCTGGGCCTGTTTGAAGCAGGCTCTTTGTGTGTGTGTGTGTGTGTGTGTGTGTGTGTGCGTGCGCGCCTGGGGTGGGGGGAGGCTGGGGCTGGGGGGCGCCGGGGTCCCGTAGGCCAACAGGAGAGCTTGACTTGAACCGGGAACAGGGAGGAGGACCTCTGTTGTCTCAGCCACAGTCCCTCCAAAAAGCCCGGCTGCCCTGCAGCTTTGCACGACCCCCCCACCCCCCGCCCACCCCTGTGCCGTGCCCCTTGCCAGGGTGGTTTGTGGTTTGAACATCGACCCTTCCTTTCCTTGCTGCTTCTCTTGCGCTTGCGGAGAGAAGACTGTGTTGGGTCTCACCCGTTCCCTGACACCCAGCACCGCGCAGCACCTGTTGGTGGCGGGATGGGCTGCCCTTGGCGGGGGGAGCATGACCTGGACAGGGAAACCGTCCCCACACCCCCAGGCTAGAACCTCAGCGGTCCAGGTAGAGATGAGGAGGCTTCGCTTAAGCAGAGGAGATGGAAAGAGGTAACAGGTGAGAAAGATGATCCAGAAGTTGAGGAACAGGACTCGGCTGCTCTTTCCACGGGAGGCACGAGAAGGAAGGGGACCAGGATGACTCCAGATTTCTGTTTTGGGGGGGTGGACGGGGCACATGGGCCAGGGACGGGCAGGAGTCTGGGAGAAAGAACCGGTCAGCAGCCACGGGTGTGCCAAGGCAGCAGGGGTCGTGGTGGGCACCCGACTGGAGCATTCCATTGCGTCCAGGGGTCTGGACCTCCGGGAAGCGCCTGGTGGGAGTCCCGTGGGAGTCCCGTGGGTCAGGAGCTGTGGCTGTGGTGAGCACGAGCGGGAGCACCCCAGGGCAGCTGAGTCAGGGACAGAGGCGATGGGTTTAGGGAGCACTGCAGGTCATGGAAAAGAGCCTGAAAGTAGTCTGAGGAGGTCTCGTGGGAGAGGTGGCTCTGACGGCCACTCAGGAGCCAGTGAGCTGCGGGCTCAGGGGCAGGGGACGGGAGAGGCCGAGACAGCCGTCTCTGGGTTTGGCCCTGAGGTTGTTCCAGGAGGACGGGCTGTGAGCCGTGTGGGTGGGGGCCAGCTGAGGCACAGTCAGATGGCAGAGGACTGGGCAGCACAGGGCGTTTCTCGGTTCCCACTCACGGCACCCACCACAGTTGCGTCTGGAGCACGAGGGCAGCCAAGGGGCTCCGGGGCCTGCCTGGGGGAGGGGAGGAGGGCTGGTGGCCGCCCTTCTTGGGATCCCTCTTTTCCCCTGTCCAACAGAAGGGCTGGTCTGAATCCTGGCTCTGGCACCTGCTGGGTGGAGACGGCGGCCCCAGGTCAGCTCTCTGAGCCTCAGTTTCCCACAGCCTGAGAATGACACAGGGATTAGAGGAGATAATGCTCGTAAAGCAGAAAGGCAGAGCCCCACCGATGTGGGCTTTTCCTGCTCTTCAGAGCAGCCAGTGGGCTGGATGCTAACATGCCTCATACTTGCCAGGTGAGAACTGGAGGCTCAGAGAGGTGAAGGGACTGGTCCACAGTCACACAGCCAGGAAGTGGTAGGATCTGATGCGAGGCAGCTTGACTCCAGAGCCCAGCACCAAACAAGGTGGAGGAACCATCCAGAGCCTTGGCTCTGCTGTTATTAACGAGGGACGATCGAATCAGTAGCAGTTGGAATAGCCACAGTACTGAATGTGTGTGCAGGACGATGGCCCATAGCAGTCCAGCGGGGGCTGGAGCGGTGCACGAGCCCTGGGATTCGGGCAGAAATCTCTCTCCGCCCCCCGGGGCTTTGGCGTGCTCTCTGGTCCTGCAGAGAGAGTCAAGCAGTCTGCTTTGCCTGAGGCCAAGCCTGTGGCCAAGACCATATCCTGGGACATGGGAGAGCCTGACCCAAGCCGTGTCATTCTCTGGGGAATTTGCACCGAGGGGCCTGTGTCCCCACACCTGTCCATTCTCTTCACAGCTCCTTCGCGAGCCAGCACTTAATTACTGCCATCCCTTCACAGCTTGCGTCTCTGGGGTGACACGGGGGAAGAGCCCCAGGTGAGCAACCCTGCAGATCGGGGGGAGGGGGGGCAGACGGCCCGCCTGACGTCAGGTGCGGGTGCTAAGAGCCCTAGGAGGTCGGGGTGCACATGGTTCTGGACGGCAAGCACGAGGGGCTTAGCTCTGCCTGGGACAAAGTGAGGGATCGCGGAGGGCTCTGCAGCAGAGGTGACATTTGGACTGGGTGTTCTATTTTCCAGCCGAGGCCACAGTGCAGGTGGCCAAGGCACCACGAGCAAAAGCATGGACGGACAAGCCTGTGCCATACGTCTGGGGAGCAGAGAGCCCCGAGAATGGGGCGGCCTCCTTTCGACTCATCCCCTTCACCCAGTCAAGGCCTCCCACCCTCACAGCTCAGAACAAAGGCCATGTTCCTGCCCCTCATCCCCCGCTGGGAAAGAACCCCATAGGCTCGTTGTCATCGTTGTCATCGAGAGAATGGCGACAATGCATTCCCAGTCCCCTCCGTGTCTGGTCTAACGCAGATGGGGAAAGGCAGTGGGGAAAGGTGACCCCAGAAGTTCTGGGTTCCAAGTTGGGAGAAGGAGCCTGGACGTTGTGGTGGATCTTAGCAAGAATGGCTCAGAGTCCAAGAGGTCAGAGAGGGTTGACGGGGACGCCAAAGGTGGGCTCTGACCTGGAGCAGGGAAGGCGTGCTCTCTTTATACTTTCTTTCATCCTGCTCTCAGCGGGGACCCCTGGGTCTGTGGATTCTAACTGTGCTCAGGACGGGGAGACAGAGGAAGCCCCAGCACCATGGTGGGTTGGATAATTCAGGTCAGGACAGAAAACTCAAGAGTACGGTGTCACTGGATGGAGTTCCTCCACAGGTCAGCGCCGCCGTGGGGGGCCACGGGTGTGTCTCTGATGCTCCGATGGCACCGGACACGTCCGAGATGCTCAACAAAAGTTCATTCATGGACTCAATGAATCTCTGAATGACTGGGACCCATTGAGCCATAGTCACCCACTTGAGTAACAGCAGCCACTGTGCTGCCCATAAAGTGACAGCATCAACCTTATCTAGACGACGGAAAAAATTGCCTATACCAGCTTCATCCAGATCATGGAAACAGCCAGGTCTCTCCGACAGAGGGGGTACCCTGCAAGAATAAACAGAAATGAGGAACAATAAAAATAATAAAGAAATGAAGAATAATACAGAAAGAAAGAAAGAATAAGTAAATAAATAAATAAATTAGTAACAAAAAAAAAATAAAGAAGCGCACTGCGTATGAACACGTGCATGGGGATGGTCCCGTGCGAAGGCGGGTCCTGTCTTCACGTTAACCTTCCTTCAACTTTCTACAAACCCTCTTGGCCAGTTGTCCCTGTTTATCTTCCTCTTTCATGGGTCCTCTTGTCGAGTTTCTATTTTTATTGAGGAATTATTCTGTGGGTTGACTCTCAAGAGCTCTGATTGGATCCGTCTCGTCACTCACGAGACACATGTCACCATCATGTGTCTCTCGCACATGTCCAGCCTCCCCTTCATGCCCATTCTTCTCCCCACCATCACTAAGTCTCATGCCGTTCGTGTGTATCGCTTTGATTTGCTGCTATACTTTTATGTGTACATGCCCCATGGTATTATGGTTGCGTTTTTTAAAATTTCCCTAGAATTGTACCAGATTCTACATTTAATTCCACAAGTTATTTTTCTTCCAATCGGCATGATTGTTGACTCATCCAAGTTGTAAATCGAGACCTCATTCAGCTTAGAGATTGCCGTATCATCTTCCAAGTCATGGACCCGCCATTTTTCATCGACATAGTCTCCCAATGATGGGTGTTTTTATTCTTGATGTTGCCACAACAGACAACGCTGTTGTGAATACTCTCGTACCCATCAGCTTATAGGCGACTCTCTCCAGGTCGAGGGTGTACACGGAGAGATGGAGCCACTGAATAATGGAGCATGTGGGGACGGGAAAAGGTGGCCACATGAGTTCACAGCTCCTCCTACCTCTTGTCGCTTGGTTGGCCCTGTGACATGGTTTGATCAGCAGAATCTACCTCAAGCAAGTCCCATGAATGGCCTGCCCCAAGCCACCGGCCACTTGATTCCTCCCCCTCTTGGCTGTCCCAGTGGGACTTTACAGCCACAGTCCCTACCAGCAAGGATAGCTGTCACCCAAGAGGGAGAGAGGGGGGAAGGGAACCAAAGAGGCAACGTGGCTCTTACAGCCCTGTTATCCGTCCCAACCTACTCCGGTGAGGAGACGCCTGATGGGGGAGGGTCCTCATGGGTGGGATGGGGAGAGCAGCTCTGTTCTACCTGTTTCTAGGTCCTTCTTCTCCAGAGAGTTCTTTAGCCCTCTCTGTGGACAGGTCCTTGATGCCTGATGGTGCTCTCTGGGGAGGAGGGAGCTGGTCAGTGCTTGCTCTTGTGTTGGGCACTGAGTCAGCTGATGAGGAAGAGATTAGGGGCATCTCAGAAAAGACGTGTCTAGGAAGGTCCATTTCCAACCTTCCCGTACCTCCTTACAACCCTTCTGTGCCCAAGATGTGAAATTCAGCCCCTCAGGGCCTTTTATGAGCATGGGGTCAGAGCTGTTCCAGGAGCTCCTGAAGGATATCGGGCTGGGTCTGTCGTACATTCCTCCAAGTTCATGGGAGACCCCAGGCTTGGATCTCGCACCCCCAAGTCGGCCTCACACCCCAGCTCTGCCCGGTGTCGCCTCCAGACAACCCCACCAGACAGGGTCACGTCATCTGTAGGAGGCGATGGTGTCACCATTGGGCCAACCATATGGTCCAAGTGAAACGTGATCCACAGCCTGAAAGGCCAAGATATGGGCCCAGCTTGCAAATAGGGCCCTTGAGGCTCTCTTCTGTTTAAAGCTTAGACAAGGTGATCCATGCCCGGTTTTTTGAGATTGCTTTGGAGAAATTAAAATCACGACATGTGTACAGTCTCTGTCCTGCCCACACCTCTTGGGGTTTGGCCCAGTTCTAGGTACAACGTGCTCACGTGGGCATCTGTGGGAGCTTGTGTCTCCTTGTTTCTATCCCACTGCATGAAGCATGCCCCTCTCTACCCCTTGCCTGCCTCCCCAGGGTTGAATGAATGGGGGCGCATCTGCTTCCTCTCAGCTTGGCTCCCTCCAATTTCAAGTCCAAGGGGAAGGAGGCCGCCTCTCCCCCCGGCCCTCCACTGCCCCCTATAGTCATCCCTGTGCGTCACATCTTCACAGTTCCCGGCCCTCATCAGGGCACGCCCCCCAGCTGTGCTCTGGCAACCACACGGAGAGCCAGCAGGGCCCCTGGAAACCGCATGCCTCACGTCAAAGCAGCACTCTCAGTGCCCCAGAGGGGCACTTTTTGGTGGCAGTCTCGATCGTGGGTCATAGGGACCAGATTTAT
Source organism: Mustela nivalis (assembly GCF_964662115.1). NCBI lineage: Eukaryota > Metazoa > Chordata > Mammalia > Carnivora > Mustelidae > Mustela > Mustela nivalis. The sequence continues at coordinate 8,812,975 of NC_139025.1, read as the reverse complement.
CTAGTTGGTGTATCTGGAAGGGGAAGAGCATATTCAGAAGAAACGGATGTGGTCGAGCTGCCCTGGGCTTCTTTGCCAGTCCCGGGGATTGCCCCTCTGGGAGTCTTACATGCACCTGGGGGGATTTCTCAGCAACAGATTGATCTGGGCTCCCCAAGCCCCTTCAGAAAGATTCCATCACCTAGGGGAAAAGCCTCCATTCCTGGAGAGGAGCTTCCAAACACTCGTATCTCCTGGAAGAATTGAGGACTCTGTGGGCTGTGGTCACCGAGTTTCCTGGCGCGGGCGGGCTGAGGCCCTCCCTACTGTTCGTGCTCGTGGACTCTGCCGCCTTTCCCTAGGGCTGGTCTCCTTTGTCTCGTTTTCCGGATCCGGGGATCCTCAGTGGAGGACGGATCACCGTTTCTCCCTTTCAGCTGGATGCCCCATTGGGATCAGGCCACTCCGCAAACCGCAGTCAAACATCCGAGCCTCCACACCCCTGCCTCCTCTCCTGGCGACTCTGGTGGGGTACCTCACCATGGCAGTCCTGCACACCCACGGCTCTGCCTTCTACTTGGGTCTGCAGCCAGACTTGTGCTCAGGCCTGCAGGGGGCGCCACTTCCCTCCAGCCCCTGTGCCTTCCCCTTGGAAGCTGTAAATATCGCCCGACTTTCAGGAGCCAAGCCTGGCTCTTCAAGGGCTTCCACTCCGCTGGGCACCCTTCCCTTCACACCTGCTGCCTCCACCCCACAGTCTCCCAGCCCCGAGCCTGGGAAACTTTGGCACACCGAGGCAGGCCCCGCCGCCCAGCACCCTCACGTCTCTCTCTGCCCCGGCCCTGCCTCTTCAAGGTGCAGGCTCTCTGCGGTTCGTGCAAGCCCCGGCTGGTGGAGGACTCCAGCCCCCACCCGACCTCAGGCTGCCGCGTGTGCTGGGGCTTTCTCTCGCGCGTGCTCTCTCTCTCCGGCAGTCCCTGGACTGCGAGATGCAGAACTTTTAAGCTGACTCCGTGTTTCCTTGAGTTTCTGGTGACCCCCCTGCCAACGTCAAGACAGATTCTTCAGCGGCGGTCTTCTGTCTCCCCTCCCTGTCCCTTCCCCGCAGGCTTTGTGCTGACTGCAAGATATGCACTTGACTTTGAAGCTTCCTGCCTGCGTTTCTGACACTTTCCTTTCAAAGCCAAGCCCGTGTCTCTAGTTAGGCTGCTTCCTCTGGCAACTGATGTGGCTGCAGACAGAGTCAAGGTCACATGTCTCGCCCTCCCAGCCGTCTTCTCAACCTCCCACCCCCCTGTCTGGCGCAGGCAAGACGCCCAGCGAGAGGATCTGGATCAAGTACGGGCACGGACAGGGAAGGCTGCGTGAGCGGCTCAAGGTGGAAGGGTTGCGGGGTGTTCTGGCTCCCACGACGCCCACTCTGGTGAGGACGTGGCGGTCAGGGACAGCAGGCGGTGGCTGTGGGTCAGTCGGGGAGGTCGGCCTGGCTCTGGTCAGCTCTGTGCCCCCTGCCCGCTCTCGCCTGAAGCCCGAGCAGCTCCAGCCGTCGGAGCTGGAGCCCACCCCAAGCCGGGGGAGGAAATAAAGAGGAGCTCTTGCCAGCGCGATCTTCCCTTTTACGGTTTTTGGCCCTGCCCCCTGGTGCTCACACAGCCGCCATCTGGCTCTCTGTGCTGTGGCCCAGCCCCCGCAGGCTCCCGGGCCTTCCAGGGAGGGGCTGTTTGCTGAGAAAACCTAGGGTCTGGGGGAGAGGCATGTGGCATGCCAGGCTGGAATTTCTGAAATCCTGGGACCAGCTCCTCAGGCGGGGTCCTCCCCAGCAGCTCCTGCAACAGTGAGGCCTCGATGTCCTTCCCAGAACCCTGCATAGAGCAGGTGGGCCCCATCTCGCCTCTCAGCCCTGGGGGGGCAGAACACTGCGAGCTGTCTTTGGGGGACGCTGAATGCCACCCCTGGGCACGCAGTCTGCCGGAAGCCCACCCAGAATCCCACTTCATGGGCTGACAGCTTTTATGAACAGCCCCCTCGCCCTCCCCACACACACATTCCCCCGATTTTATTTTTAAGGAAATAACAACAGCAATTAGCTCTTCCTTTGTATGGTTCCAGTAAAGGAGTCATTTAAAGGGCCCGGCATGGTGGAATTGCTCCTCTCATCCTCCCTGGGAGTCAGAGGGAGACAGCCTGCCTCGCAGGGACTCCAGGCTCACCCTGCGCCACTGCTCCAAGGTCGAGCACCTTCCTGCCCTGAGCCCCGGGGTGGCCGGGGTGGCCGGGAGGGGTTCAAGTGCACATTCCGAAGGTGCTAGGACAGAAATTGACAGACAAGCTAACAGATCAAACATGATGCTTCAAAGAGAAGAAGAGCCACAGGATGAAGCCGTGTGGCACTCTGGTCCCCAAACGCGGGGGACACAAAGGCTCCTCCCTGCCCAGGGCTCCGCCGCATCCGAATCCCAGCCCAGAGCGGTCTTCAGGGAGGACATGACCAGTTACCGCATTCTCCGTGCTCAAGCACTCGGAGGGGCTAATTAGTGCTTTTAATATGCAAATCAGAGCCTGGGCAGATTAAATCCAGGAAAAAAAACAGCTGGTGAATATGTTATTTTAATTATTACTCCAAAGGAAATATGGGCCTGGCTTAAGAGGATAGGGGGCGGGTGGGTATGAAGTTCTCGCAGAAGGATCCTTGGTGAGGGGGAGAGAGCGGGCGCAGGGGTGAGGGGGAGAGAGCAGGCGTGGGGATGAGGGCTCAGGGAGGGGCTGGAGTCCCCCGTGGCTGTGTAGTCTGGGGCAAATCGCTTTTCCTCCTGGGGTCTCAGTTTTGTCATTAATAACCAGAGGAGCCTGTAGAGACGACCCGTCCGTCCATCCGTCCATTCATTCATTCCCTCATTCACTCATTCATTCGTTTGGCAGATACTGATTGGTCACGTACCAGGTGCTAAGAGCTACACCAGCAGCAAGGCCCCTGCCTTCACGGGGTGCACCTCTCCGGGGCAATCAACAAGTGACCCACAAGTCCATAAAACAATCCAGGCTGCTGGAGGGCGAAGATGTACCGGAGGCAGCCATGAGGAAGACCGGCTTGTCTGCGCGGGGTGGTGGGGGAAAGTTCTCGCCACAGATGCCGGGGAAGCTGAGAGCAGACGTCGACGGGGAGCAGGGATGGGAGTGGTGGGGGGTGGTGGGAAGGAGAGTCCCCATCCCGTGGGGTGGCACCGAATGTCCCCATGGTGCTCCGTAGGACTCCGGGATGATTGATCCAGTCGCATGGAACCGGGTCCTATTTTAGGAAATGGGGGAGCAGGGAGAACTGTGACATTCTCGGGGTAAGCGGGAAACACGTCTAGGGGAGCTGGACGCGGCGTTGTGACGCAGGACAGCCAAGGAAGAATTCTTGAGATGTTTCCAGTACAGACAGGTGCGCGGGGACAGGCCCCAGGGGCGGAAAGAGCTGCCCTGGGCTTGTGCGCAGTGACTGAGCAGCGAGTGCGTGAGGGGTAAGGAAGTCTGCGAGAGATCTGTGTGTGCTGAAAGCCAGGTTCACAGGACCCTGGAGGTCTGGCTCTGGTCAAGATAAGGTCACCCTTTATTACCTAGTAAAACCTCCATCACGAGAACCTTCAGGAACGTCATGTCCTGTGTGTCTCCGATGTGCATCAGGGGCCGCGTGTTACAAGAGGACTCACTTTCGGTCACATCCTTCCTGCCTCTGTTTTCCCCAACAAGCTGGTCCCGACTCAGTGTTTCTATTGAGACCAGAGCAAGGAAGGGAAACTCGCCAGCGGGGCGTCTGTCTCTCTTTTCCTCTGGTCTTCCTCACAGTACTGGCTCCGGAGAGGCAGGGGAGACCCGCGCACCGTCTCCCTTCAGCGTGTGCCTGTGTGTGCGAGTGTGCACACAGCCAGCGTCCTTGACCAGAAGCGTGATTTCCACCTCCTGCGTCCTTGGAAACTCAGAGCTTTTCTGACAGGTTCTTGTCCTCCTGCCAGAGACTGGGCCGGAGGGAGCTCCCTGGTCCCCGGGCTACCGACAGGACCCAGTCCACTCTCTGTGCCCGAGGTTTGCTGCTCTGACGTCCCGGGCCTGGGGTGTGACTTCCTGAGCAGGGCTTGCTTCCGTGGGGAAAGGACAAAACCAAACAGAGAGATCAATGTGTGCCTGTAGCCACGGACAGACGGACCTGAGTTCCACTTTCTTGGGTACAGCAGCAGCATAATGGAAAAACAAATGAAAAATTCATTCTTCTCCACCAACTTTGCCTGGAGGCAGCAGGAGACAATTCTTTGCACAGGACAGAGAGCAGAGAAGGGGGGCATAGGACGAGTAGGAGTGAAACAGTCACAGAGGAGGGAGACAGGGAGAGAGAAGAGACGAGAAGGGGAGAGGAGAGAAGAAGAGGTGGGGGGGAGGGCACGAAAGGAGAAACAAGACAAGAGGGACAGAGAGGTGATGGCAGAGGGGCGAGGAGGCAGAAGAGAGAGCAGAGGAGAGGGAAGAAGGAGGGAAGGGGAGGAAGGGGAGGGTAGAGGTGCACACTAGTCCCCCGGGGAGCAGGTGGGGGTTGGGGGTACGGACCCCGAACCAGCTCTCACCAGTCAGGCTCCCCCAGCACCCCTGCAGCCCAGGTAGGACTGGATGCCTGTTTTCCGTGCAAGCAAGTTTGCAGCCCGTGTGTGTGTGTGTGTGTGTGTGTGTGTATGTGTGTGTGCGTGCGCACGCGTGCTCACGCGGCTCCACAGCCCACAGGAAATTACGGGGCCGCCTGTGGTAGCGGGGGACGTGGGGGACAACAGGTGTGACAGGTGTGCCCCAGGCCAGAGCACAGCGGGCAGGCTCATGCCCTCCACTCCGGGCGATGCACTCCCTGCGCCTCCCGCCCCCGGGGGCGTGACGATTTTTACCCCATCTGAAAGTTCAGCGAGCAGAAGCATAGAGCACAGAGCCCTGTGACCAGGGACAGGGCAGGCCCGGAGCCCCAGCAGTGAGCTGCTCATTCAGCACACCCGCACCTGGCCCAGCCCCCCACTCTCCCGGCCCCTTCCCAGGTCAGCCCCCTGACATCAGCAGCCCTCTGCATGGGCGCCGTCTGCACTTCCCCGGGCTCAGGGAACAGGGACCAGCCCTGCGCAGGACAGAGGGGGACTTGACTCCCGGCCTGTTCAGAGCAGAACCCTCTGCTGCCACCTGTGAACCCTGAGGGCAGTCCTGTGAGCCGGGTGTCACCCCCATTGACCCAAGTTCCCTGGGAGGGTCTTCTGGAGGAGAGCATGGGCCAAGGGAGCTGTTCTTCACTAAGCAGGGGAAGGCCCTCGAGACAGGAGGACTACAGCAGGCCGAGGCTGAGGTCTGACCGTGGGGGCCAGCGGTGCATATAGAAGATGAGTCTGGGGGGGTGCGGAGCTGAGGACGGCTGCCCTAAAAAGTGACAGGTCACAGTGTGAAGAGGAGTCACCAGAGAGTCTTAGGAAGGGGGCAGCATTATTGGAATTCTGGGAAGTTCGGCGGGAGGTGGGGGTGCTATGGTGTGGAACCCTTAGTCCTCTACCCCCTAGCTCTGTAGGTCTGAGAGGTCTTGAGGAGCCCGAGGCAGTGACCCAGGTCAGAGGCAACGGGGGCCACACCAGGGCCGTGAGTCACAGCTAGAGCAAAGAGGACAGATGGAAGAACTGTTTGGGGAGAAGGGCCAGAAGCCCTTGCTGAATGTGTAGCGGCAGGAGAAGGACTTCCGGGTGTCTCCCAAGGTTTATGATGCTCGGAGCACTTTCCCATGTATGGTTTCGTTTGCGCGCGCCCTACAGCGATAGCTCAAGGCATGTATGCCTCAGTATTCCCACTTCATGGGCAGGGAAAGCAGGGGGCGTGGACAGCTCACACGCGGTGAGTGGCAGGGAGGGGTCTCAAACCCAGGTCTCCCATCCCAGGGCCACCAGTGCTCTCGGAGAAGTCACTCCCTGGCCTTGGTGTTGCTGGGGTGTGTCTAGGCTCGGACCAGGGCTTGTTTTCCTAGTTTATAAAATTTCAGAAGACGCAAGGAGACCCTGCCCCCTCCCCCAACACCCCCACGGGTGTATCTGGTCTTCTTTGTGTTCTTAGAGCAGGGGTTGGCCACCGACAGCCCGTGGGCCAATCTGGTCTGCGGCGTGTCTGTGTCAGTAAAGTTTTATTGGAACAGAGCTGTGTCCGTTTGTTTACACATCGTCTGGGGCTGCTTTTGCACCAGGAATCCAGAGTCCCACAGTGCTGACGGAGAGAGGCTGGCCGGCGGAGCTGGAAATATTTACTATTTGGCCGTATTGGAAAACATTTGCCAAGCGTGTCGTAGACACTTGCTATGATCTGAGTGTTTGTACCCCCTCCATCCCGCCCCTAATTCACCTGTGGGAATTCTAATGCTCAATGGGGTGATATTAGGAAGTGGGGGCTTTGGGAGGTGCACTGTCTTACAAAGGAGGCTCCAGAGAGATCCCTGGTCTCTTCTTCCACCGTGTGAGGGGGACATGGAGAGAAGGCACCATGCTATGACCCAGGAGGTGGGTTCTCACCAGAACCTGACCACGGAGGCACCATGATCGTGACCTCCGAGCCTCGAGAGACGCATGGGTCATCAGTGTTTGTTATGTACAGATCACACGGTATGTGGCGTTTTGTTATCACCTGAATGGACTAAGGTCTCTTTTCTTTTTTTTTGAAGATTTTATTTATTTGAGAGAAAGAGAGAGCGAGCGCACAAGCAGGCAGAGTAGCAGGCAGAGGCAGAGAAGCAGGCTCCCTTCTGGACAAGGAGCCCGATGCAGGACTCGATCCCAGCACCCTGGGATCATGACCTGAGCTGAAGGCAGCGGCTTAACCGACTGAGCCCCCCAGGCGTCCCTGGACGAAGGCCTCTTATAAGACAAGCCTAAGAGAGGTTTGAGGGACTTCCAGGCAAGATTGTTAAACCCCAAAGAATGCAGTTGCTTGTGTCAATACTCAGAGTGAACTTGAGAGTTCAGAGGGGATCTGAGTGGAGACTGGCACTTTCCCTGGTGAGGAACTACTCTGGTTTGTTCCAACGTTCAGCTTGCCGGCTGGGATGGGGTGAGAGGGGCCCGTCACGGCGTCAGGGAGAGGCGGCTGCTTTCCCTTCTGGGATGCCCGCAGCCCGCGGGTGCGCCGAGGAGGAGGAGGTGGGGGGGGGAGGGTCTTGCTCTGAGCCTGACGCTGGTGTGTAGGACACACACACACACACACACACACACACACATGCACGGCTGTGAGGGGTGGACCAGCCTTTCCTGGGAAGGAGGCCCCAAAGAGTAGGAGCTGGAGTTAGCGTCTCTCTGGCCGTACCTCCGTAGGGTCTGCCCGCCGAGGCTGATTGGCATTCATCAGCACGCACCCCTGGAGCGTCCGTGAAGCGCCTGTTGGGACGCGGTCAAGGGCATGGAGATCCTGGAGGCCCCTCCAGCGGTCATGAGAGCCGCCTCCTGTTGCGGGGTGGGCAGGGTCACCACCAGCAGCTGGCCGTGTTCCAGAAGCCAGGTCAGGCCCCACTCCAGTTCAAGGGCTTCTGAGCCCGTCCTCAAATCACTGTCCGCGGGAGGTGTGGAGTCCTCCTGGGAGATCTGAACGTTAGGTATGGAATCAGAGGAGCCTTTTTTCAGAGAGTCAGCGGGGTCTTGGTGACTGCCCAGATAACATGGCTCTCAGTCCTGTGGAAGCCTGGGCACCCTTGGGGATGGGGCTCTCACCACGCCTGGGAAAGCCAATGCTGTTAGATCATTCTCCTGCTGGTGTCCCTCCTGTCGCTCACCTGGCAGTGTCCGCCCACCAGCCTCAGGCAGCTGGACTCCAAGCATCCATGTGCTCTTTCCCGGCGTAACCGGAAGAGCAGTGTGGACACGCAGTGGCCTCGGGAGTCACACTGCCTGGGGACTCCTGGTCTACCTGCTCGTTGAGGATTGTGACCTTGAGTGGGCAGCCGAACCTCCTGGGCTCTGGAATTATTTCCAGAAATGGAAATAATAGCGCCTGGCCGGTGGCAGCTGGTCAAGTCAACTGGTCATTTGGCGCCGCTTTGGTGGTGGGCAGGCGATAGGAAGGTCTTCACATTTCCTACTTGCTCCCACCTGTCCATCCCCAGGTCTCACTCCCACACCTCCGTGGTCCGGATCTTTCAACCTTTCTCTTCATGAGCCTCTGGTGGAGGTATTTGCCATTGACCTTGACGCAATATATATTCCAACTTAGGTCACAGGAGTGGATGAACGGGTGCGCCCCTTAGGCTCTGTCCATGGGGAGGGTCTTCCTTCACTGCCGACGTCCAAGATCACTGCTGAGCGTGGCTGTTAGGAAGCTGTGTGGTGCATGTCGGCTGGGTATGACCTTTGGAGACCCTGGGCTGCCACCCCAGCCTGTCGTCTGTTAGACCCGTGTCCTCCTGGCTTCTGGTAGCACTCATCCCTGTTGCTATCAGTGAAACGAATTTTGTGCTAGCCTCTTCCATCATCTGCCCTGGCCTGCGGGGGGTGGGGGTAGGAATGGTGCCCAGGGAATATAATGGTGCTAGTGCTCCTCAAATTCACCCATTTATTATGGCCTTGGTAAGGGGTGTATCTTCCAGGGCTTTCTATGTAGCATAATCATCTCGAGTGTCCTCCGACCTTACGCTGCATATCTGCTCTGGCGGGTTCCACATCTCAGATACTTTTCATGTCTTCTTGAGCTGCCTGCTATGGCCATCCTGGCATCTTGGCCTCAGCGTGGACGAGTTGTCCACACTTCCCAGAGCGATTCCAGTAGTGAGGCTGCACCATTGTCTGGTGACTTTCTCAAGAGGTCAAATCCTGTATTCTGGGAGAGCACACCCAAACTGAGGAGCACCCCCTTGCCCAGCCTCATACTCTGGCTCCCTTGACCGTGCACCTTCCACGCATGTTCTTCTGACCGGTTCCTGCTGGTGCTCGCCAGCCGGCGGCTATAACCAAGGTAGAAGCTCTCTCGTGAGACATGTAGCCCCTCTGGAGGAATGGGAAAGAAACAAAACCCTTCATTCTAGAGTAGGGGGGGGGGGTCCAGAGACTCTAAGGGCCAGGAGGTGCTTCAAACAGGAAGAATGGAATCTCCACCCTTGGTTTCTCTACGGGTCCCCATGAGACATCTCTGCTGGGAGCTGGGCTCTCTGAAATGGTCAGCTGGTAAAGGAAGTTTGCAACTGCAGCTCTTAGGAGGGATGAAGTTGGATGCATGAGCCTCACCGATGGGTCTGGAGCCCTGGTCCCACCTCAGAGCTATAGTAAGCCCCTTGGCAAGAGGCCTGGAAGTTGCTTTAGGAGGCAGTGAGGGCTCAGGGAAGAACAGCACTTGGGAGCAGGGTGTGCTCAGAGAATGTGGGTGTGATCTCTTGTGAGATTCAAGGGAATTCCCAAATCCTTAAACCTTTGCTCTTGAGGCTTGTGATTCCCCTTCTAAAATGACCTTGGCCCTAACCTTTCACTAAAGATACTGTGTATTTGCCTGTACGATCTGGTATGTTGGTCCCATGGAAGCTGGATGATCAGGTTGGCAAGGGGATGGGGTACAGTTGGTCCCTATTTGATCCAACACCCTCCTAGAGCGTTGCCTTTTCTGGTGGTGGTGGTGGTGGTGATGGTGATGGTGATGGGGGGTAAAGTATACTTCATCTCTAATGAAGCATACTTTACCGTGAAACTCATTCAAGCCTACAATTCGATGATGTTTATTAAATGTGTAGGATTGTGTGATCATCACCATACTCCTTTCAGAGAACGTCCATCCCCTGGCAGTCCCCTCGTGCCCATTTCTGTGGGCTGTGCCCACTCCCAGCTCATGACAACCACTGATTTGCTTTTTGTTTCTATAAATTTGTCTTTCCGGGATGTTTTGTGTCAATGAACTCGTACAATATGTCTTTCACGTCGGGCTTCCCTCACTTTGCCCAGTGTTTTTGAAGTTCACCCAAGTGGTAGCATGTTTGAGCGGTTTGTCCCTTTTTATTGTCCAATAAAATCCTACTCTTTTTAAACAAATTTTTATTTTTAATAAACATATATTTTTATCCCCAGGGGTACAGGTCTGTGAATCACCAGGTTTACACACTTCACAGCACTCACCATAGCACATACCCTCCCCAATGTCCATAACCCCACCCCCTCTCCTGATCCCCCTCCCCCCAGCAACCCTCAGTTTGTTTTGTGAGATTAAGAGTCACTTATGGGGGCGCCTGGGTGGCTCAGTGGGTTAAGCTGCTGCCTTGGGCTCAGGTCATGATCCCAGGGTCCTGGGATCGAGTCCCACATCGGGCTCTCTGCTCAGCAGGGAGCCTGCTTCCCTCTCTCTCTCTCTGCCTGCCTCTCCATCTACTTGATTTCTCTCTGTCAAATAAATAAATAAATAAAATCTTAAAAAAAAAAAAAGAGTCACTTATGGTTTGTCTCCCTCTCAATCCCATCTTGTTTCATTTATTCTTCCCCTACCCCCTTAACCCCCCATGTTGCATCTCCACTTCCTCATATCAGGGAGATCATACGATAGTTGTCTTTCTCCATAAAATCCCATTCTTAGGACAGACCATGTTGTGTTCATCCATTCACCAGTTGAACATTTGGGTTGTTGCGAGTTTTTGGGGGATCGTGAACAATGCGGCCACGAACATTCACATGTAAGCCTTTGTGCGGACAAATGTTTTCATTTCTCCTGATCGGACAGCCAGGAATGCACCGGTTGTGTTGTACGGTCCGCTTATGTTTAGCTTTTGAAACTGCCACACCCTTTTCCAAAATGGCTGCACCATCTTTCATCCCCACCCGCAGTGCATCAGGGTGAAGTTCTCCCACAGCCCTGTTAAACTCTTTATTGTCTTTTTAATGATAGCCATGCCAGTGGGTGTATAATGGTATCCCATGCTGGTTTTTATTTGCATTTGCCTAATGACTGATATGCTGACATTTTTCATGTTCTTATTAGCCATATCTAACTTCTTTGGTCATGTCTCTTCAGTATAGAGTGTTTTTCAACTGGGTTTTTTGTCTTCTGATTATTGAGTTGTAAGTGTTCTTTTTGTAATCAGGATACAAAGTCTTGATCAGATATTTGAGTTACAAGTGTTTTCTTCCAGGATGTGTCCCCTCTTTTCATTTTCTTATGGGTATCTTTTGAAGTGTAAGTGTTCTTAATTTTGAGGAAGTTCAGTTTATGACTCTGTTTTCTTGGATGGATTATGTTTTTTGATGTTCTATCTCAGACATCTTTGCTTAGCCCAAGGTTCAAGGTTGTTATTGCCAAATTTTCTTGTAGAAGGTGTGCAGTTTTCATTTATATATTTAAGTTTGTGGTCCATTTTGAATTGTTGTTTATATTTAGAGTGAGGTAAGGGTCTAAGTTCATTCTATTGTGTATGGATATCCATTTGTTGGAAAGACTATTGGTTCCTTATTGAATTGCTTTGGCACCTTTGTCAAAATCAGTTGATCATAAATATAATGGTGTAATAATTGACTTTCAGTCTGTTCTATTGATCATTTTCTTATGCCAGCATTGCATTCCTCGATTCAAGCTTTATGATAAGCTTTAAAGTTGGGTGGTGTAAATATTTTTTTTCTATTCTGGGTCCTTTGCATTTCTCCATGAATTTTAGAACCAGCTCATCAAGTTCTACAACAGAAAAAAAAGCTGACTGGGATTTTGATAGAGATCACGTTGAATGTAGGGATCAATCTGGGCAGAACTCTTAACAGCACTGAGTCTTGAATCCATACGCACAGACCATCTCTCCAGCTATTTGAATCTTCCCAACAACATTTTGTTGTTTCAGTGTACAAGCCTCACATTTTTTTTTTTTGTTAAATTTAGTTCTAAATATTTTACTCTTTTATTGTGAATGGGATTTTTTTCTTATTTCTATTTTCAGATTGTATGTTGTTAGAATACGGAAGTACAATTAATTTTTGTGTATTAATATTATGTCCTGTGACTTTGCTGAAGTCCCTTGTAAGCTCTAGCAGGTGTATGTGTGTGTGTATTTCTTGGGCTTTTCTATGTATGAAATCATGTCATCCATGGATAAAGACAGCTTTATTTCTCTTTCATTACACATGCCTTTTATTTATCTTCCTTGCTTATCCGCATCGGCTAGAACTGTCAGTATGGTGTTGAAGAGAAGCAGTGAAAATAGACATCTTGTCCTGTTTCTGACTTTAGGGGGAAAGTGTACATTCTATCACCATTAAGTAGGGTATTAGCAATAGCTTTCTTGGAGATGCTCTTTATTAGCTTTCTGAGAATTTCCCTTTTATTCTTACTTGTTCAGAGTTTTTATTATACATACTAGATTTTGTAAATTTTTTTTTTGTATCCTCAGATGTTCATGTAGTTTTGCCCTTTATTTTATTAATAAAATGTATCACGTTAATTGATTTTCAGATGTTAAACCAACTTGCGTGTCTGGGACAAATCCTAATTGGTCATGGCTAATAATCCTTTTTTTGTATCACTGGATTTAGTGTACTAGTGTTTTTATGTCTTTATTTTTATGAGAAAGAGTGAGAGCGTGAACACGAGTGGGGGTGGGGCCCAGAGAGAGAAGTAGATTCCCCGCTGAGCAGGGAGGCCAGTGTGGGACTCGATCCCAGAACCCTGGGATCACAACCTGAGCTGAAGGCAGACGCTTAACCAACTGAGCCGCCTCGGAGCCCCGTTTACCAATATTTTTTGAAATTCCTTATGTTGATGTTCATGAGGCATATGGGTCTCGAGTTTTCTTGTGGTGTCTTGTCTGATTTTGGTATCAAGGCAGTACTGTCTGATCAGATCAGTTTTCTGAAAAAGTTTGTGAAGTGTTGGTATTATTTCTTCTTTAAATATCAAATAGAATTCATCACTAAAGCCTGGGGTTTTCTTCATGGGAAAATTTTTAAATTATGAATTGAAAATTTTAAATGAACTATTTTTAGATGGATCATAATTTTTATTTCTTCTTGAGTCAGTTTTGGGAATTTGTGCCTCTCTAGGAATTTGTAAATCTTTTCGCCTAAGTTGGTTAAGTTATTGGCAGAAAGTTGTCCATTGTATCTCCTATAACCCCCTTCAGCTTCTGGCTGGTAGTGATGTTCCCTTTTTCATTCTTGACCTTGATATTTTGTGTTTTCTCTCTTATTTTCTTGAGCATCTAGCTAAAGATTTGTCAACCTTGCTGATCTTTTGAAGAAATAAACTTCTGGTTTCATGGATTTTCTCCGTTGTTTTTATGCTTAGTGTTTCACTGGATTCTGTTCTTTATTATTTACTTCCTTCTGTTTGTTTTGGGCTTACTTTGCTCTTTGTTTTCTGGTTTCTTAAGGTGGAAGCTTACGTTATTAATATGAGACCTTTCTTCTTTTTTTAATACAAATGTTCGATGCTATGTATTTCCTTCTACGTGGTGCTTAGTACATCCACAAAAATTTTGTATGTGTGTTTTCATTCAGTTAAAAAATTTTTTAAAGATTTTATTTATTGGGGCACCTGGGTGGCTCAGTGGGTTAAAGCCTCTGCCTTTGGCTCAGGTCATGATCCCAGGGTCCTGGGATCGAGCCCCACATCGGGCTCTCTGCTCAGCGAGGAGCCTGCTTCCCCCCCCCCCCGCCTGCCTCTCTGCCTGCTTGTGATCTCTGTCAAATAAATAAATAAAATCTTTTAAAATTTATTTATTTATTTATTTATTTATTTATTTATTTATTTATGAGAGAGAGAGAGAGACAGAGCAAGCACCTGCATGCGAGAGCTCAGGAGCAGGGAGAGGAGCACAGGGGAAGGGTGACGAAGAGGGAGATCATTCCTTAATTCTCTGGTCCTTCTCTCTCTCTGTCTCTCTCAATCCTCTTCTTCTGGGATTTCCATGACACATATATTGATAAGTCCCACATGTCTCCAAGGCACTACTCAGTATTATTCATCCTCTCCCTCTCTTTTTTTTCATAGTGGGTAGCTTCTACTGACCTCTCTTCCAGTTTGTTGATTCTTCCTTGTGTCCATCTCAGATCTGTTGTGGAGCCCTCCTACGCATTTCTGATTTCAGTTATTTAACTTCATTCACCTACTTCAACTCCAGAGTTTTTTTGTTCTTTTTTTAAAATAATGTCTATTTTTGTTGATATTCTCTCTTTGTTGAGTCATTACCATTATGCTTCCTTTTAGTTTCTCAACAGATGATTTTCTGAAGATATCTATAATAGCTCTCTTGATGTTTTTGTCTGCTAATTCCAACATCTGGACCCCCTTAGACAGTTTCTACTGATTGCTATTTTTTTTTTCTTTTTTCTTCAGCATGGCTTACACTTTCCAGTTTCTTTCAGATCTCACAATTTCTTGTTAAAAACTGGATATTTTAAGATTATAGATTATGGCAACTCTGAATTTGGATCCCCTGACCTGCAAGGGTGATGGTTGTGGCTGTTTGATTGTTGAATAGCTTGTCTGAATTAAGCCTGTGGCATCTATTTTTTTCCTCAAAGTGTAGCTATAGATGTCCTTGCTTAGAGTTTTGTTTTTGTTTTCTAAATTCTCTTTCTCTTTTCTTAAAGCCTGAAGACCTGGAACTTACCTTGTGTCTGTAGAGTCTACTGGTCAGCCAGTGATGGGTCAGAATTATGCTCAAATACCTTGAGCAGGTAAGGCTTCAACCCTCTGTCAATGGGTCAGTGTGTACAGGTAAAGTTCAAGCAGTTCGTAAGTCTGTTGCCACTTTTTTGTGCATATCTTCTCAGCTCACATGTGCAAGCTCACAGTCAGCCTAGGACATCTGTACAGCTGGGGCCCTCTTCTGTCTCTCCTACAAGGACACGTCTAGAGCTTATCAAGGTGAACTGTTGTTGTCTCATTTCCCACATGGCCCTGTTAATGTTTAACTAGTTTGCTAGTCTGTACGTGCCCCGATGAGAGCTGTATCCTCAGGCCAGCCGAATGGCTGCTCTCCCTGTTCGCTTGCCACTGAAATTGCTACTTCCTGATGATATCACTGGGTGAGGGGTTACTCAGTGCCCTGCTCCAAATCAGCTCATACTTCTCTGTCATCAGAGTTACTGGCGTTCATGGCTTGTCCCACGTTGTGAGAAGAGTCTGAGGTGAGGGGTAGGAGCAGCTCCAGGCAAGAATGCTGTGTACCTTCACCGTTCCTGCTTGAAGTGCAATACTTTTCCATGAAGGCCCACTTCTCAATTTCCCTTCTTCCTTCCTTCCCTTGGTCTTTCCATCCATCCATCCATGCATCCATCCACCTTTCACTTATCAGACCTTTGTCAAGAGTTCGTTCCATCTTGGGCTCTGTGTTAGGAACCCAGAGAACAAACACACCTAAGATCAACTCCTTGTTCTCAAGAAAAGCACATGAAAAGGACAGGCCGTCACGGTGATAATTAGTGCCCAGCATTACTTACGCGAATATCTGCATAGGGCCAGATAGAAGGGGTGGGTTGGGGTGAAAGCATAGCAGAATGGGGTGTTCCTCTGGCTCTTCCGATAGCTTCTCCAGCCCCCACTCTCTGTTCCTGCCTGACAAACTTTGGTCCCTACCAAGAGACCGCTGCAGCCATAGCTCTTCCGTCTAGCATGGAGCCCACTTCACTTTGGGGGGGAATTGTCTTCTCTGCTTCATATCACAAAACTCTAGGCAGCAGTTCTTTATCTTCAACTGAGAACTGTTTCATGCTCTGGCATAGCAAAGTGTCTGCAGACAGAGATAAGCAGTGTTTTCACATTTTTGTCTACAAAATTAATGATCTACAACTACAATAAAACCCTCCTCCCCTGTCACCAGTGGGGATCACAGGACATTTTGAGCTTAAAAACACACACATACTCACACACGGAAAACCTCAGTGGCAAAAAGTGCCGATGTTTTTATTTTTCTTTTTCCTTCAGTAGTGTTTGCATTTGTTAGAAATATGGAATCGTAAAATGCTATTGTCGAAGCACTCCTGGGAGATCTTGCAACCCAAAGCCTTTATTTCACCAGAAGGGAGATGGGAGATGTGTCCAAGGGCATCCTGTCACTGGATCTGGTGGGTCCAGGACCTGGAATCTTCATTGTCAGCCTTGTTTTCTGTTCTTCAACCCCGTGGCAGTGAGTTTGCGTTCTCTGTCTGACCCAGGAGGCCCCAGCCCAGTTCTTGGAAAGCTGGCTGCCGGAAGTCCCCAGTCCCGTCATTTCCCCCTGCCTAGTGGTTCCTGCACTGGCTGAGTGTGGGTTCTGATCGCTGCCCATGACTCCGCTTCGGGCTAACACCCTTGTGCCTCTCTTCGGACTCAGGGGAGCCTCGGAGGCAGTCAGAAGCGATAGTTCAGGGCTGGCTGACATTTGGCATTTGTTTATATTCCGGGGATAGGATGCCTGATCATCATGGACCCCCGCACCCCCGCCTGCCCACCCAGTAATCCAGCAGCTGAGGGGTTAATTCTGGCCAGCGAGGCCCCCAGGTTAGTCTCCTTAGCTCTGGTTTAGTGCGTGGGGTCCAGAGCCAGGTTGTCCGGATTGCAACCTAGGTTCCTCTTTGGCTCTGGGACGAAAGAGTGGTGGTTTAAATTCTCTAAGCCTCAGTCTTCCCATCTGACAATATGGATAAATGTATACCCCACAGGGCTGTTTTGACATTCACACTAATAGAAATGTCCTTGTTTCTATCTTTCTCACTGCTCTCACCCCATGCTTGCTCTCCATGTCCCTAAATCAGCAGTGAGGTGAGCTGAAGGCCTCTATCTTACTCTGAGAACCATGCATGACAGAAAGCAGAGCTTTTAACCCTCGGATCATGCCAGTGATGACTGTGATCTTTTGGGCCCTGCATATACAGATCGTTGCTTCTTTGTTGTCAGGACCCCTGGGGTCTACTTCCTTAAAACCAGCTCTCCTCTCCTGCCACTTATGTTCTGCTCTCAGGCCAGTGGGTACCTTTCTGAGAACTGGAAAAAGGCAGTCCCTCTGAACAAGCATATGACTTGGCAATCTGACCACAGATCAGATTTCAGTTTCCACTCACCCCTTTGTCCATGTACCCTTTGTGCAGTGCACATCCCATACAACTGTATATGGCATCCCTGCTGGCAGCACTAAGGGGGCATTTAGGAAGAGATCCGATAGATTTGCAAACTAACCAATAACTACAGTCGTTCATCAAAGCTTTGCTTTAAAATCAAACAGCATGATTCATTAAGTGTCCCAAACCCTTTATATTTATGCAATAATCATTCGTTGAGCCTACTATGTGCCAGACTCTGAAGATGCAGACATGACCAGGATCTGAATTTGATCCCTGAGGGACATGGCACCCAGGAGAGATGGAGCCACACAGATCAGAACCTCCAGTCCTGGACTAGTCAGGACTCAGCACTGGGGTCAAGGCAGGAAGGCCCACCTGGAATCCCGGAAAGGGTGAATGTTCTTGAGCAAGGAAGCAGCCTGTGTTCTCCTCTGCCGGGCCTGCTTGCCAAGGCTGGCCTGTGCTTTGCCTTTAGCTCCTCTGCTGGAGAAACTCAGCCTTCCTTCCTTCCACCCCCAGCCTGCTTGGAGGTCCCTTTCTTTGAGAGGCGGAGGCTGAATCCTGGTGTCTCAGCCCAGCCGCCCCCTGGAGGTGAGCTGCCTCCGGGTGGGAGTGGACAGCACGCTCCCTGGACAACTTTGTAAGTGCAGCGGTGTCAGGAAGATGACACACGGAACCTGTGCGGGGTTTACAGACGAGCGAGTTTTGCCGACGCGAGCTCCTGGAACAGAATAACCTTTTGCACGGTATTAATGTAAAAGTTTCATTTAAAAGACACCAGCTGTGGTCCTACCCAGGTTTATTCATATGGGACCTTCACTGGGTCAACTTAATACTTAACTACTGCTTATTATCCCATCAGTCTTCAGGGACAACCCATGATCTAATTGCCCAGCATTTATGTTGCTTGGTAACCACAAACAGAGAATAATAGTCCTTAAAGGGGCAGTGTGGAATTTCATGCCCCTGCAGTGAAGTACACTTCATTTCCCAGAGCACCCTGTGTTTTTTAATTCAGTGAATAAAAATGTGTAATGAATAATTAATTATGTGCTTGAAGGCACAATAGCTGCCTACTTTTGAATATTCATCAGTGGCATTATTAATTCACTAGAAATCCCAGGGAGGAACGGGATAGGCTTTTAGCCTAGCTGGAGGACTTAAAGATAATGCTTTGCAACACGCACAAACTTTTTTAGAGCTGACTTTTCTCTGGGAGGCGCTTTCTGGGTTATTTTCCTCTTTTAAGAACATTTCTCCGTTCCTGCAGAGCTGGTGGGATGCAGAGGCCACCAGTGACCATGAAAAAGGCCCACTCTGGCCCTCCCGCCTGCAAAGTGCATTAATAACCAGGCCCACTCGTCCCCTGTGGCCCGGAGTGCGCTCCTGGGAGCGAGGAGCCCGGTGGCGGAGGCGGGAGCCCCTGTTCACTTCTGGAAATGAAAGCAGAGGGCGTGTTTGACAGCTTTGCACTTTCCCACTTGGGACCTTCTCCTGCCGTGGAGAAGGGGATGATGGCCTCTCCCTCTGCAGCCTCTGAGAGACGGATCTGGTCTCTAACAGGTGCCGGCAGAGAGCCTGTGTCAGGACCGGAAGCCTGGCCTGCTGTTTCCTTCTGCAATTTTCTGCAACACCTCCCACCGTGGGTCTGTAGCTCCTTGCCCCATGTCTCCAGTTAGCCTGTGGGCATCTCCCTGTGAAGGGAAGAGCTATCTGTCTACCCCACCTCCACCCCCTCTTCTTCCTCACTAACACCGCCCCATACATTTTGAAGGCAACTCGGTGCCCAAAGATGGCGCCTCCCTGCCTCCCACAGCTAAAGGCGTTCAGGTGCCTAAGCTCTGACCAATGAGACGATGCACGCAGAAGAGGCTGGGCAGAACTTCTATGGAGCGTTCTAGAAAGGAGGGGGAGGGGGAGGCCTGTTCCCCTCCTCCTTACTTCCCTCCTCCAGTCTGCATCGTAGATGAGATGGTGGAAGCTCCAGCCGCCGTCCTGGCCCATGAAGTAATTCTTAGGATGAGCACCATGTGCTTGGAGGTTGGGGAAGAAAAACGGAAGGAGCCTGGCTCCCTGGGGACCACGGAACTGCTGTGCTAGTCTAGAATTTCCTCCCTCCGGTCTTCTTCCACATGAGAAATGAACATCTCATTGTTTAATCTGGATCATTCTAGGCCTTCGGCTGTGTTCTGCTCAGCCAACCTTCCTCTAGATCCCCCTGCTCAGAGTTTTGTCATCGTTCCTGCATCTGTCCTTTCTGGCAGATGTGGAAGTTCCTTAAAAGCTGAAGTCTCGGTAATAAAATAGAGTCTGTGTACCCCAGGCGGAAGTAGATGCTTTAAAACAGTGTTCTGTTAAGGAGGGCTGTAGACTCGTCTCTGCGTCTCCCTGGAACCTCAAATCTTGCCTGGAAAAGGCAGGAGGTTTTGGCATCTCCCTGTAATTTTTTTTTTAATTTGAGAGAGAGAGAATGAGAGAGACAGAGAGAGCACAAGAAGGAGAGTGGGAGAGAGAGAAGCAGATTCCCCGCTGAGCAGAGAGCCCGATGCGGGACTCGATCCCAGGACTCCAGGATCATGACCTGAGCCGAAGGCAGTCACTTAACCAACTGAGCCACCCAGGCGTCCCTTTCTGTAATTGGTTTAAAGGAGTTATTTAATTTGGGACTTTAGTCAATGAAACGATTGTTCCAACCGGGTTGAACTCACGGTCTGAAATGAGCACTTTCACAGTTCATCATATCCAAGGCGCTATCAAACCCAGGGCGCCCCATGATTTTATGGGTTGCAAGGAAGAAACAAATTCCACCCATTATCACTGTAAAATGCATCCTGATTTTGGAAACATTAAATGTGAAAAAAATGGGCTTTTTAGAATCAATGAACTAGGGTACAGATAGCTAACTATACACTTAACACAACGATTCCCGGTAATCACAGCTACTATAAAGAACTCCATTAACTTCCATTTCCGTTCTTGCCAAGAAAGAGGTGAGACCTTTCTGGATCGCAAGCAGCTTTGTTCCACAATGAGAAGAGCAGGAAGGAGGCGCTGTCTGGAGTTAGATCTTATTCCGATTTGCAGAATAGACCAGTGAGTCTACATATGCATTTCCACCAAGCTGACCGGCAGTACTAATCGCTCTCACTGGTGATTACGGGGGTTTGATCTCTCCTCTCTGCTCTGGAGAATCCCTAGTGGTGGTCATGATGCAGACTTCCTGGAGCTTGGTCCTCTCTCCCCCGGCTCTTGGGCTTCAGGTTCTGTCTGTGGGTGCCGGCGCACTGTACCTGCATCTTGGGGACGGGAGGGATTCCTCCGTCTCTATCAGATATCAC
Organism: Mustela nivalis; assembly: GCF_964662115.1. Taxonomy (NCBI): domain Eukaryota; kingdom Metazoa; phylum Chordata; class Mammalia; order Carnivora; family Mustelidae; genus Mustela; species Mustela nivalis. The sequence goes on along the minus strand of NC_139025.1, from coordinate 8,792,643 downwards.
TGATGTTCTGACCCACGTAGACTCAACCCATGGGCACAGGTGCAGCTGCTATGGACTGTCTCCAGCCCACCAGCAGCTTCCCAATGAGCCTGAGTCTTTCCCTCCGCCTTCTGGTTTTCCTCATCAGCTTAGAAGTTACTATAGCTCCCCAGCTGGCGGTGGGTAATGGGTCCAGCTTCCCCTTCCTCTGAGGGTAAATTGAGGCCTGCTCACGTGGCCTCTCAGAGGGACTCCAGCAGGATCCAGCCCTGGTTTCCCACAGTGGCAATCCTGCCATTGTCTCTGGATAAGGTCATGCTATGAGGGACCCTCTAGGACTTTATTGGGTTTCTTCCCTTCCCTGACTCCTTTTCCCTACATCCCCACTTGTGTTTCCCTGAGCTGCTTCCCAAGTTGACTATCCACATGCAAGTCCTTTGGTCAGGATCTGCTGTGGGGGGAGCTCTGTTTATCAGGAAGAGTAGCTTCCTCATTGGGGTCCAGCCTGAACATATATATATTTTCAATGTACAGAAAAGCGGGACACAGTAGAAGAAACCTTTCTTGTGACTTAGGAGTTGTGACAATTGTTACAGTAATGGTCCTAGATGCGTCCTCCAGCGATCCATGATTTTCTGCAGTCCTCTTCCCCATGGATGCTGGCCCAGCTGAGTGACCTGCTTTGGTCCAGTCCAGCCTCCTGGAGGATTGAGCAGAACTGAGACAATCCAGCCAACAGCCAGCACCAACTACAAGATGTCAGTGAGGCCGCAGGCCAGGATCTGTTAGCTCAACAGCCCACCGTCATCAATCTCAAATGTTTACACCTTGAATTGTTTTAAACACTGCCCAGACCAGCAAATTTCTAGCCAAGTAGACCCTGCTTGCTTGGCATACCCTGCGATACTGTGCCCAACATCTGTTAGACATAGGTAAGAGAAACCTTGTCTGTGGCCATCAAGAAAGATCCCAAGCTGATGCTGCCCTTTGATGCCCTCTGACCCAGCAACTCCTTTCTGGGAGCAACATCACCTAGGTATGTAAGACCCCCTCTTCAATCCCTCTCTCCCACAGGAGTTCCTTTGCCTTCTTCCCCTTCTAGGTGGTGGCTTCTCCTCCTTCTGCCATTGCCTCTGGACAGGGCCATGGTGGGAGGGCCATCTCTTACATGCAAACCTGTCAAAGCTGCACCAAATAAAAATCTTCCCATGCTACTGCCACCTCACGGTCTTATCTTTCCCACTGATCATTGCCCAAATCCCTCGCATTCACTACCATGGTGGGGAGTCAGAACAGACTAGACCCACCAGGGATGAAGCCTTTGAGAAGAACAGTAATGGGTCCACCCTGGGAGTTGTAGGGGCTGAAAGCCTGTGAAGACAGGGCTAGCTGATGCAGCAGTGACCCACGGCACGATGGCCAAGATAGAAGGGATAGAAAAGTGGGCTAGGGTAGAAGAGGGGAACCCTCCAAGGGCAACAGAAGCAAGGAGAGGACAGAAGTTGTTCAGAGCTGCTAGCAGTTATGATCTTTAACAGATGTTCTTGCCTGGACTTCACAATCTTCAATGGGACGTTGTTCCAGGACCCAACCTCTTGGTTCAGGTTCATATCTGAAATACAATGAATACCTTTTTTTTTTTTTTTTAAAAGCCTTCTGGTCAAGAAATAAAGTGTCCTAGATTCTTCTCTTTCACCAAATTCTTGACTGAGATACAGTGTTTTCACTGCTTACAAGTGAAAAAATATTCACGCACTCATGACTTTAACATCCTGTTTCCTCAACAAAGTTATGCTTTAGTAAAGTTTTCCAGGAAGCTCAGGCCTATGGACTTAGATCAGTGAAGACCTTCTTGCACTTGGTTCTTGGCTTGGATTGAGACTGGAAGTAATATTGACATGTATCTTTTATTCCTGGGACTATAACATTGTGCTAATAATAACCGTGAGAAAGCAAGTGAATGTAACATTCTAGACTTACCCCCCCTTATGTTTCAAGTAAAGAGTGGAAGAATCATGAATAATAAATATGGAGATAAGAGAATGAAACTGGGAAATCAATTTGCTGCAAAATATTTGCATATTTTATTAAAAGAAACTGTACGAGACCCATAACAGGGTGGGATGATTTATATTTTGATTTGATTTGTGTACATCATGCCCCTGGGAGGAGTTGTCTTTCCCATCAGTGTTGAAGACCTGGTGGTGCGTTAGGGTTTAGGGGCACTCAGATATTGACTCTGAGCTTCCTGTATTACAGAAATGGAAACTGAGGTCTGGGGGAAATTATAAGGGTGGCAGCAGACCCACAATTCACCTGGAAGAGATTCCATTGTCTTAAAAATGTAAGGAACATGCTAAAGACATTAACTAAGTCATAGGAGTCTGTAGCTCCACAGGTTTTTACATCTTTGTTTAAAGTCAAGAGGAAAAGAGTCTTTACCTCCCGATCTTAGAAAAACAAAGGTGAAAACACAGATTTTTTGTATCTATTTGGACAGAGACAAATTTTTCACTGGATGTACCCAAGATACCTGTCTCCGCTTGCCCCCATCCCCGTACTGCTCCAAGAACAAGGACAGCAAACAGATCTCTCTTCAGTGAAGTGAGGGGGCATTTATGGTATATTCCCTCCCTACTTCAAACCCTCTCTGCTACATAAAAATTGTTCTGATGGCTACTGCTGATTGTATGTCTAAAGCTTGGGATTGTTACCTGCTTAAAACCAGAAGACCTGGGATAATCAGCACATTTCCACTGGGTTTGTCTGCAAGTCATGTCATCCACAAAAGCACAGTTGTATTTGGTGGCTTCCATTCCGAGTTGATCTTTTCAGAAGACTACTCTTTCCTTGCAACTGCTGCCTTACAGATTCATGGGTCTACCACGCTGCTCAGGAACCCTCCATGTTTCCTGGCTAGTTCATTCTCCCATTTTCCATAAAAGCTCTTCTGAACTCTCTCCACTGTCCTCATCCTCCTTCCTTCTCAGAGGATGGCTGCTCATCAGTAAGCAGCAGCTGCTCAGGTGCATGTGCACAGCTTGGCTATTAGGCTGCCTACTTTCAGCCCAATGCCCGGCACAGAGCATGCTTGCTGAGTGGTTTAACTAATGAAGAAGTAACCCGAGGAGGTGAGGGTCCAGTGAAGCAGAGGTTAAATGAAAATAAGCAAAGGTAGCATCACAAAGAATTCATTGGAATACCTTGTTTCAGAATGGGAAGACTGGGATCTAAGCCAGATTAATCAATAACTATCCATATAATTTTTGGAAAATATTCTTTCTTTTCCTTCCTTGCTTCTTTCCTTCCTTGCCTCCTTCTTTCCTTCCATCATCCATCCTTTCAACCCACATCCATCCATCCAACCAACCATCCATCCATCCATCCATCACCCTTCCATCATCCATCCATCCATTCTTCCTCCCTTCTTTCCTTCCTTCCTTCCTTCCTCCTGTCCTTTCACCCATTATTCTATCTTCACATCTATCTACCCATCCATCCATTCTCCTATCCTTCCATCCATCCTCACACCAATCCAGCCTTCCTCACATCCATTCATCCATCCAATCAATCATTCATTCATTATCGCATGAGCCATCACCCGACACCCACCTCGAGCTGGGCATCATGCTGGGCACTGAGAATACAGACACAAGAAGATACCCACCCTCCCTCTAGAATGCTGTCCAGTAAGAAGCATGAATAACTAGTACAACAGGGTGAAGGCTGCAATGAAGCACAAAGTGAGAGGGAGCCCAGAGGAAGGTGGTCAGGGAAGAGGGTGGCCCTGGAGCTGGAGCTGGAAAAATGAAGGGGGAAGGAGTCAAGTGAGGGGAGAAGGGAAGAGCAGAAGGCTCAGGCAGGGCAGAAGGAGGTCGCCAAACTGCAGGAGGGTCGGAAGTGTTCTATGAGTCTATGTGAATTTCTACATGCAACAGAACAGCCAGTAGGAGAACATTCTTTAGCTAGGCCAGCCAGTTTCCATGATACCACCGAGGGACCAAATTCTAGACTTGTCATGTCAGGCGGATAAGACAGCTGGTGTGAGGGACACTTCAGGATTCCCAGTCTACGCATTATCAGCCTTTCGACCTTGGATGCCTGCCTTGGGTCTCGGGGACTCCCAGGCTCCCTTGCATTTGTGGACGTGGTGTGTCCTTGAGGTACAAATGAGGACACTGGGTCCCAGAGAAGGGCAGGAACTGGTCCAGAGTCACATATGGACAGGAGCAGCCAAAATATTAGGTGGCATTACTCACAGAGGCATTCAGAGATGAGGAGAAAATAGTACTATGCAGAGAACAGGAGTCAGAGGAAAGGCAGGCTCAGGATTAGATTCATTAGTAATCAGACTCACTTGCAGCTTTTAGAGAACAAAGTGAGTACTGGATGCTTGTCTTGCTTCCTGGATCTATTCCTCCTCCTTCTGCTCACCCATGCCACTGCCTCCTAGGGCGTCACCCCTTCTCCTTTGTATGCATCCTGACAGGGAGTGCCCATTAAAGGGTCTGTAGCTCCTTAAGTGGGGAATGGGCACTTGACCTGGGGCTCAAGCAATCAGATTCTCTCCTGAGATCCTTGGCCAGAGACAGACAAGTATTTAAAAAGGCTGGTGCTGTTTCAGCCCAGAAATGGCCTCCCAAGGGATGCTCTACATCCTTTCTACCTGCATTCCCAGAGTTGCCCTGTTCTGTGTGTGTCTGGTCCATCTTTCCCTTCCCTTCTGTGAGTGTCCCACGTGTGTGGCCCTGGATGGGCTGTTTTGTCTCTCTTAGCCTCCATTCCCTCATGTACATAATGGCATAATTATCCCACCTTGCAGGGCGGTTGTAACAATTGAATGAGTCGATGGGGCAAATGCATCCTGCAAACTGTGAAGTGCTCTAGGTATTCCTGAAGGTATGATGGTTATGACTATGACCAGCAATTGGTCACTGAAACCACAGTGCACGAGTGTTCTGAACAGCCCTTGTGAGAGGACATGACTGCTTTCTACCAGCGACTCCACTTAAAATGTATTGCAGAGCGAGTCCATGGGGAACAGACTCTGCTGAATCCATCATTTTGCATGCTGTTCATTAAAAAGAATTTCTAAAAATAGGCCTATGTCAGAGAAGGTGTCCCAGACGGGAACATTTTTCTGAGCTTGACCCAAATCCCTGTGATCTCATTCTCCAACAGCTGGGCTGCCTGGGAGACAGACCTGACCCAGCTCAGCTTCTGTGGTCATTTCCTGCCTCTGGAGAGGTCCAGATCTCTTTCTATGCACGTTTGGGGCGTGAAGTCCCACCTGGAAACACAACCTTCCCAAGTGCTGGAGCCCAAGTGCCTCCAGATTCCTGTCCTCCCTACTGTCAAGCAGCTTCCTTCTTCGAGAGCACTTAGAGTCATGAGGGCAGGCCTGATGGACTCATCTGTGATGTGCCCTGGGTCCTTTAATCTGGGCCTCTATTTTAGGTCCTTTCCTGATCTTCAAACCTGTGCGAGCAGTACCTGCTGAATGTTTCTCCTGGATGACCGTAAGTACACCTGCCTGTGATATGCTCATTCTTCACTAGCACCCACACCTCTCGTCCCAAACTCCACCTCTAGTTGCCTACCTCCTCCACCCACACAGGAGCTGAAGCCTGACACTGGGACTCCTCCCTTAGGTCCCCTCTCCCTGTCCCTCATGTTCTGTATTCCAGCAAGTCCTGCCAATATTCATGCCCCAAGTATCACTAGGCTCTGCTCACACTCTGTCTGCATCTTCCCTTCTGGAAGCTCAGTGGAATGGTAACTCTGAAGGCTTCTTTCTTTCTTTCTTTGAAGGGGAGGGAAGGGAGAGAAATAATAGTAAGTGGGAAGGAGAGGACTCTGAAATTCCTCTAAGAATAGGCCCCTGGATGTTCCCCTAGCCCACACAAAGAGAAAGAAGACAATTAATCAAGGCTGCTACTTGCCCATCTAGTGTCTTTGTAAGAATTAGGAAAACATGCCCTGTCTCTGGGCTGACACAGCCTTGTACTAGTGTGCATGCCTTGGGAAGCAGAGCACAGACCAGATTTCAACTTCTAATCACTGCTTTGTGCAGTGAACTACCTGCACAACCATACAGGACAGACTTGAGAGTGACTTGCCTGAAATCCCACAACAAGGAAGCTGAGACAGGACCCGAGGACTTTAGATAGGTTCAGAGCTCTTTCCTGTGTACTCTTTGACTTTTTGGGGATCCCTCTTCCCTCCCAATGTGCAACAGAATTTCAACAGCAGGTGACAATGCCAGTATTCTGTTTTAGCACCTCAGGACCTCACTCAGTAGAATGGAATCTTCATGATAAAGAGCAAAGACAATATGCTCAGCACAGAGTCTTGACAATCTGATGCGGTGTTGGTGGGTAGTACTAAGGTGCCCTTGGATCAGAGAATCAGCCCCCAGAAGAGTCCTCCCTTTGATCCCCCACGAAGGCCATCAGGTGCAGGCTGTGTGCTGTGACTGACACCAGCTAGAGTTGGGGCCTGATGGAGCCCTCCCACACACAGACACAGGAGGCTCAGCGTGTACATGATCCAACACAGGCTTCTGCTGAGAACACAGCAAACTCTCCAGGACATGGGGTCCATCTTTGACAAGGGGGTCCCATTCCAGCCTCATTTTGTGCGAGAGAAGGCAAGCCGTGTGCCTGGTGAGTGTTAGGACATCAAGATACATTTTAAACGTGTTGCAAGTAGAGCAGAGGGTCAACGGCTATTCCCCAAGCTCCCCCAGGATGGTCTGGACTTAGTTGCCTCCAAAACCTGCCCCTTAACTACTTCACTCTGTGGGCTTTCTGGAACCGAACTGTGGTTGCCTGCATCATTTATAGCAAATTCTTATGAATAAATGATTGGATCAGATGAACTTTGAAGGGCTTTTGGGCAAGACATTTCCCGCATACTATCTCATAGGTGATGATCCAACAACTCCACAAGGCAGCATTGTATCCTCATCCTCCCACTTCAATGACAGGTAAACTGAGATTCGGAAAAGGCACAGGACAAGGAAGGGCTACCCTTGCTGCTCCCACCTACCTCGTGGTCTAGTAGCCAGAAGACCCAAGCTCTTGCTTTGTTTGTCCTCTCTCTCCAAGTCTTCCATTCCTTTGCCTAAGGAATGGGGGAAATAATACCTCTCAAGGCAATCTTACATGCTGTTGTGATAACAAAAGGGAGAAACTCAGGTAGGGTGCATTGCAAGGGCATCAGCCATGGGATGTCAACAGGAGACGTTGCCAATTGCTGCGAGCAATGGCCGGGGAGGCCCGGTATGCCCGGGAGGTCAAACCCTGCAGCATCCTGCTAAAAAAAAGTCCACGTGCAGGTGCCTGGGTAGCTCAGTTGGTTGGGTAACAGCCTTCAGCTTGGGTCATGATCCCAGAGTCCCTGGATCAAGTCCCACATCGGGCACCCAGCTCCACGGGAGCTTCTCCCTCTGACCTTCTCCCCTCTCACGCTCTCTCTCACTGTCTCTTTCTCAAATAATAATAATAATAATAAAAATCTACGAGCTTGCAGGCCAAAGCGCACCTTCCCGCAGTCCAGTGACCTTGGAGGAAGGAATCCCCTTTCCTTGGGGTGATCTCCCCAACCTCTTTCCTTAAACCCTGATGACCGGAGGCCTCCCCAGTAGCTCTAGGAAATCAGAGATTTAGGAATGTACTGAAACATGGCAGAGTCACGTCATTTGATTCATTTTCTGCTGTTTTCCAACTTCTCTGGAGATGTAGAAGGGTCGTTCTTCCTGATCGCACACTGGTCAGGTCTTAGATTCCCGTCGGCCTTTCTGCTGTGGCCAGGGCCTCTCAGGGAGGCTCAAAAGTTGTCCCTAGTCTTCTTCTCAAATCCGAGATGACAAGGCAGACACCGGCCCTGTCCTGTGGGGGCTTTGTGTCCTGTTGGACGTAACGGGCTGTGACTCGTAAGGCAGGAGAGCTGGTGGTGGGTTCCTCTCTGCTGCTCATTGGATGCTTGACTGAGAGCAGTGTTTCTTGGACAGATGTGGTTTTGCCCTGCTGGGAGCAATTGGCAAATTCTGGAGATCTTTGTGGTTGTCATGACTGGGGAGATGTCTTGGACGTCAGCAATGCTGTTCAACATCTTGTGATGCACAGGAAAACCCCTAGCCTGGCCCCTCCCGCCATCGATGCATCTGATTGTGAAGGTCAGTGGTGTCCAGGTTGGGAGGCTCTGGTCTCCAGGAAGTCTCTTCTGTCTGGGCCTTGCTTCCATCATCTGGAAAATGGCAGTGGAGGCGTGGCATGAGATGAAGGCTAGGAACCCCTGAAGCTGCCATGATCTAATTGTGTCTCTGGCTCGGGGTGACTCATCACTGACTTCCTGCCCCTGTGACACAAGAGCCCCATGGAGCAACTCCAACGCCAGGATGCCCACGTGATGCGGCACGCGGCTGGGAGACGTCAGCAGGAGACTCTTTGCAGTGACAGCCTCCAGAAACTGCCACCCTGGAAGGCAAACAGTCTCAGCCTCCAAACTCTCATTTCATTTATTTGTGTCCTTGTCACCTCCTTAAATAGGGCACTGTGGCTTCTGCACCTGCCAAGTTTGACTAATTGGACCTTCTCATCAGGCGATCACATGAACACGGAACCCTGCAACTTGCCCAAACTTTCCAACATATTCCAGTTTGGGTTGGATTTTTTGGGGATGAGTCCAAGCAGTGTATAGGTTCTAACAGTTGATACTTGATTTCAGGATCTCTGTCCCCTCTGGCTTCTCAGCCTGCCGCCCAAGGATTGCCTCAGGCACCCCCTCCAGTTCCTCCTGCTTCATACCTGTCTCTTTGTTCTTTGTCGTCTGCATTTCAGTGAGACACCTGGTGGGACTCCAGTCCTGACACTGACACTTCTTAACAGGACGAGGACGTAGCTACGGGAGCGTCCCACCCAGATCTCTGTCCTGGAGAACCTGCTGTGGGCAGGGTCATTGGCAGACAGAGTCTCTGTCTGCTACACCTTCAAGTCCTCAGCGGTGCTCACCCAGAGGCCATGACCTTCCCTGGCTCTTCCCAGGGACAGGTGGGGAGGTGGGGATGGACCATCACTGCCTGACTGACCAGGATGCCTCTTACAGGCAGTCCTCATTCTGGGGCTCCCACAGTTGGCTGGGGCTTGCTTTGAGAGCCGCCCTGTGGTCTGAAGCAACGCCTCTTGGCCTCCTCCCTTGCTTTTCTCTTGTCCCAGATCTCAAACCCACATTATAGTCAGAAGACTCCCTCTTCCCCTTCATCCTTCCTGGCATCTGTGTCTCGAAGGACCTGAACCAACACATCTGAGCGAGTCCATGGAAACCCCTGGGTCTCAGGTTCTTTGTTGGTAAAACAGAAAGATATGATCAGATCTGCTGTATCTCACAAGGTTATTGTGGGACATCAAGGACCAAACACATATAACTTTGTACACCACACAGTCATGCAAATATTGTGTGCTCTTGTTGCCATCAGAGCTTGCTGGACCTACGTCTCATTTCCGTAGGCACCCTCGTAGGCCAGTCCCAGGAAAGTGAGATCGCTCCTGAGGTTTTACCTGGAACTATTCTTGGTGGGGGCGGGAGGGTATGGCATCCTGTTTAGCATTCAAAGCCCCCCTGCTGAATGCCAGCCCTCCTCCATAACTGTGACCACCAATGAAGACCTCCTACCATTTCCAAATGCCTGCTCTGGGGCACAGCCAGGCCCTGGGTGAAACCACTGCGCTAAACTGAGAACAGCCGAGATGTTCCTGGGGCCTCATTCCTCCCAAAGCATTTATTCTCCAGCCCTCTTATTTATTTTTGTCCTTTTAAATTTGCTCGTATTTTTGTAAGTGACCTCATTCCTTTGCTGAATGAAATGGCAGAAGAAACAAACAAGCAAAAGAATCTGTTCACCTTCTGATGCTGCTCCGATTGGTCCCATAAGGGGCTGCCTACTTTATGGGCCGGAACCCCTGCCCCAACCAGGCAGCAGCTCCAGTGGTGGAGAACTCTGTTCTTCCAGAGTTTCCTTGCTGCCCACTTGGGGAGGTTTCCTGCTGTTTCCCTGCTCTAACCATCTTATTGCCTCCGCTTTTGATTCATGGCATCTCTTAGTAGCCATGCAATCTTAGGCAAATCACTTTACCTCCTACAGTTCCTTGACTGGGAAGTGGTGAGGATTATACCTTCCCTGCCTGACTCAGAGGGTCTTTGGATGGTGGGTGAGAAGCTGGGTTGGGGAGGGTGAGATCTTGTCTGCAAAAATGGCCACGACTGTCCCCTCATCTGTAAACTTACAATTTGATGTTACCTTCCTTTCATGGAGGGGAGTCCATCACTTGAACCTATGAATCTGGCCTGTGACTTGCTTCAACCAAAGCAGCAGAGGAATGACAGCATGCCATTTCTGTCTTCAGCCTCTAGGTACCTTCATGCTGGCCCTGGCTCTCCTGGACCACTGCCTCTGCCGGGTAAGTGCTCCCAGGCTGGCCCGATGGAGGAGATTACACAAGCTCTTGAAGCAGAGGTGAGCTGTCCCATTGGAGGCCACCCCAGACCCACCAGCCCCGAGCCAACCTGGACGCTAATGACAAATGTGCAAGGGAGCCCAGCTGGGACCAAAGGAACATCCAGTGAAATCTATCTAAGTTGCCTACCCTGGGATCCTAAGCAAAATAAATGGTCACCGTTTGAAGCCACTCAATTTCAGGACAGGTTGTTATGTGGCCAAAGCTAACTGATGCACTTGGTATAGAGGAAAGCGGTGGGGGGGGGACGGGGTGGCAGTCATCCCTGAAGCCCAGCCCCATTTCACAGCTCTCGAGAAGGTGCAAAGGAATGAGAATTCGGAGCAGGTGCCCCTCCACAGCATGCTCAGGGCAGGACAGAAAGTGCTGAACAGTTGGGTCTTGTATGTCAGTGACCAAAAACTGCATGCAAGCAGAAAAAAAAAAAAAAAAAAAAAAAGCCTGGGTCTAAGGTTGTTATTTATAGCAAAAATTTAAACAGGGAAGCTCTGTCAGTTTTCTGAATTACTGACAGTTGCAGAAATGTTAATACAAATCTTTATAAGACTGGCCAGATGTTCGATATTAAACAAGCATCTGTTTTGTATAAAAGACTTTTTATGCCCCCTGAACACTGTCTCTTCTCTCTCCCCTCTTCGCCCCTTATCCCAATCCCGTGATAGATCAGGGCAATAACTGAGGGTAATTACCTCAGCTCTGGGTTTATTTAGTTTCTGAGTGCCGGTGTCCACGGTGTCAAAAATACACCCAAAAAATAACCCTGGAAAAGGTTAATAATGGCCTTTCTGGTGTCATATTCTGCACTTTATGTGTTGTGGTAATTACTATCATTAGGGCTGTAAGAATGTCTAGTTATCTTTCTTAATCACATACTATAAAGAAGTGCTTCTGAACACATATCTATTATTTAATCAAAATTTCACACTTATTGGCATTTGTGCTTCAGCAGGGCTGTGTTTATTTTCTGTTTGCAAGGGGGAGCGTTGCCTCCCAGAAGAGAGGGGGCTCCACGTCCAGACCCACTTTCATCACTGTCATAGCGTGTGGCACTCGGTGCTATTAATATCGGAGATGCCAAACATGTGCTATTGCTCCCCACTCCCTGCTTTTGGTGGCATTCTAGGAAAAGCACTTTTATTAACAAATGCAAGGTGGGAGCATGTGCCCTAGATGAACCCTGTGGCCTGGAAGGGGGATTTGTGAGCCTGAGATCTTCAGGGAGGTACCATCTCCAGGGTCGGAGAGCGACTCGGGCGGTGGGACCACTCCGGATGTCCTGTGATGAGCCCCTCGCCCTGCGAGCACCCCCTCCTCCCCACAGGCCTGCAGGGGACCAGCCCCCAAAGAGGCATCCTTGCCCCATTTTGCAGGGAAGGAACTAGGGCCTGGAGAGTCACTTGCTCAGGTCGCCTCTCCGTTGAGCTGGACCTTGAGGCTATGGTCACATCAAAACTCTGCCTCCCACTCCCAGCCCACGCCAGCCGAACAGTGGCCACCAACTCATGTGGCTGCTGAGTGTTTTAAATGTGGTGAGTCCACCTGGAGATGTGCTATGAGTGGAAAAATCCACACTGGTCTTCCAAAGACCCAGTACAAAAAATGTGGGGTATCACAGCAGTCGTTTTTAATATTATTCCTGGTTGAAATAATATTTTGGATATATTGGACTTAATCAAACATGTGATTGAAACCAATTTTACCTGTTTTTTTTTTTTTTCTTTTTAAAATGTCACTCCTAGAAAATTTAAAATTAGAACTGTGGATTGCATTTGTGGCTCACCTTATATTTTGATGGGAGCGTGCGTCCCAAATTGAATTTGTATATTCCTTCAACAATGTTTCATCTTATTGTGGTAGAGCTGTGGCTCGGGACAGGGATGGGCGCTGATTTTGCCCCCCAGGAGACATTGGGCAACACATGGACTCCACTTGGGCGGCCACAGTTTGAGGGGAACTACTGGTGTCCGGCTGGTGGAGGGCAGGGACGCTGGCCCCGACCCTGCAGGGCACAGGCGGCCCCCACCAAGGAGCATTCCTTGATCCAAAGTGTTCATAACCCTGAGGTAGAGGACCCCTGGTTTAGAGTCATACTTGAATATTTTGTTCCCACTTTGGGGGTCCCCAAGGATGTCACCGATGTTCTAGAGAAAGAAGAGTAGTGCCATGATGGTGTTCATTTGATCACTTCTTCCGTCCTTCCTGATCTTTCTTCCCCACAGAATCAGAAGCCCTTGTCTGACTCTCTAATTTTTGCATGTTCTTGCCACATGTCCGGCGGCCATATTTCCTCAGTGGTGTTTTGTGGAAGCAAAGCCCTCCTCCCATGAGAGATGGTGCAGCCCTCTGGAGGGAGGACACACTGTTGGACTGGGAAGACCTGCCTGGAGGAGGGGGAGGAATAAAGGGGAGGCGACCCTGAGTAGGAGCTATGTAGGCACCTGTCCCCTGGGCAGACAGCGGGTGGGGGCAGGGAATCCTTACCCTTGACATTTTCTCTGGGCCCCAGCCTGGAGAAAAGACCAAGGAGAAAGAGCAGAGGCCCGGTTTGGAATACCTGCAGCCGTGCCAAGGACCTGGATGTTGGCAGGTGCAGAAGGGTTGACTCTCCAGGCTACGCCCCCCAGGGCCCAGGCTCGGCCTGTGCATTCTCCTGACAGCGGAGGCGGCCGGTGCTCTCGGAAGAGTTGGGCATGGCCGAGGCCAACCCACAGGGACTTGAAAAGTAGGTTTTTTTTGTTTTTTGTTTTTTTTAATATATGAACACATTTTATTATTATTTTGCTATATAACACGTTAGTGAATATACTCAATGCATTTTCTCAAAAGGCAAATGAGACACAAGATAACATCTTTTTGATTCCTGAAAACCTCAGTATCATCTGTCTTTTGGAGGATCCAGTTTCCTACGACGGCTGTGATGCTGTCCACGAGGATACCAACGGTGCTTAGGAGTCAAGAACATTTTGCTAAGTTGTTCTATCATGGGTCCTTGCTCCAAGGGCTCATTTTTTCCTTCTAATCTGGTTTTCAGCACTTGGTCATGTGTTTCTTCATTATCATGCAGAGCATCTGGCCGAGGGATAGGTTGTGTGTGTTCATATGCAATGTCCACAGAAGGGTGGTAGCACACTATCGTCCTGCCATCAGATGTCAAAGCAAGCTCTACTTTGCAATTACAGTCATCTGGTAGAGGAGAATATGTAGACTTATGACAAGCACAATATAAAGCTCCGTTTTGAATTGGAAATAAATGTTTCCAGAGAGTTCTATTTGATATCACCCATTTTATTGCTGCTAACGCCATGGTGAATCAAGATCCTTATCGGGTGGTATGAAAGAAGATGATTTGAAGAGAAACCGATTTTAAAATCTTCTTCAAGGCATAGATCTATTTTCATTCCTGACAGCCACTCACCACGAGCCCGCCATTTTACCTGCACTGCAATGCACCTTTCCAATTTGTGCAGAGCGGGAGTGCTTGGTTGGGGATGGGGGACACTTGGGAACCAGCATTCAGGGACAGATGGAATAAGGATCTAGCTCTGGGTTAGGACCTAAATGTATCCCAGGAAGGTGGGGCCAGGGCAAGACATTTGCTACAATTGGGTAATTGGCATGGAGCTCAGGTTCTTAGCTCAGATGTATGAAAAATGCCACTCGGCTTTCTCATAACCAGCTGAGGCGTACGTGGCCAGCTGCTCAGCCAAGTTTTCTGCTCCCCTTCCGGACTATCTGGAAGTGGCTGTCCAGCCAGGGTGCCATCCCCCAACCCCCCAGCATCCTGGGGGTGGTAGTGTCTGGAAACTGTTTTCACATTACCTTGCCTCTGAGGGCTGCAGGGCTGACGTCTGGGCGAGGTTTACCAGCCGAGGACACAAGAACATGAGGGCATGAGGGCCTTAGGGCATGCCAGAGAAGGGAGGGTGTGGAGAAGTGAACCCCGAGGGCCGAGCGGGGGGAGTTGGTGTGTTTTGAGTCCCCGGAAGCTGCCCCAGAAGCTCAGACTCCTTTGCTTATGTTGGGCTTTGGGGAGTCTGCAAAGTGGCTGGAAGCTGTGTGTATTCTGAGAGGCTTTCAGAAAGCACCTGCTATGTAGCAGGCTGTATGTTTGGCCCAGGGGCAACAGAGGTGGCTGTGATGCAGGCTGGAGTCCAGCCAGTGGGGGATGAGACGCAGAATAAAAGCGATCCCTTGATTGAATGTGCATTCTGGGCCAGGGAGGACCCTTACGAGTCATGTATTAACTCAGTTCCTTCTTCCCACCGGCTTGGAGAAGAGATGCTGTCATTACCAGCATTTTCATGTCATAGACCATGCCATCTGAGTTCCACAGGTCAACAGAAGGGTTGGCGACTTACCCAAGGTAGTAGAGCTGGGACCCTGATCTAGGTGAACTGCCTCCAGAACCCACCCTCATCCCCATGGGAGACTGTTTCTTGGGGGCAGAGAATAAAAACCAGCTCCTCTCCCTCTCCCCAAATCCAGACTAACCCTGATCTCCCTTCCTATTCTTTGGCAGAATTGACTACTCCCCCATCATGTGCACCATAGAATTTTGTTAAGACAAAAATTATAGATGTTCATCTCTACTTGTAGGTTGTGGGGGGAAGAAGAGGCTGTATTGGGTTTTGTAGCAATAATAATGTGGAGCTGACAACCCTCATATCTCAGTGGTTTCCTAAATAATGATTTCTTTCCCTCTTACTGGTCTGTGGGTCGGCTGTGGCTCATCTGGGCCAGACCGGGCTTTCATCCAGATTTGCTCCAGAGTCTGCCATCCCAGGGCCCAGGCTGAGGACACAATGACCTCCTGGGAGAAGCTTTTCTATAGCTGAGGTGGTGGCACAAGAGCCTCAGGGTCAGCCATGCCCCTTGAAGCTCCCACTGGGAACCATCACATGGTCCTTGGTTGTAGTTATTGTCTATCTCATGGTCAGGCCCATAGTCGGTGGGATTGGCTCAACTTACAGGATGTAATGGTAAGGGAGGATGGGAAGGAAGATCTGTGAGCAAATGACATGTCTCTTTAAGGCCCCAGTGGGAAGGGTTTAAATGCAAAAGACCTGGGGAGATTAAACTGAAGAAGGAGCCTTCCCTGGGGAAAATACGTGAGAGCTCTTGTAGACACACCTAAGCCTGTAGTTGTGGGGTTGAGAGGCAGAGGATGTTCCTCCCCATGACCTCCTGCTTTCCCTATAGAGGATTGGGTGGTCATCCCTCTGGCAGTAGGGCCACGTGTCCGAAGAGTGTAGAGTGCATCTGGCCCTGGGAAAGCACCAGGAGCTGATCGGGACTGTGGGAAGGACTGGTGGGCAGTTCTGCAGCCCAGTTGAGTCTCTGGAGACCCCAGGCTTTCTATTCCCCCACCCTTGGGTGGAGGTCGTGATCCTGTCTCAACACTGACCTATCTTCTACTCACCATGTCAATGTCTTATCTGTTGGGTGTGGGATGAACACAGTGGCAAACCAGTTGCAAAATAAAGGTGTAAGTCTTGCCCAAAGTGCAAGATTTGATGTCAGTGCAGGTGACACTAGGGAACTGCTTGAAGTCTTTGCAGACCCCGCTGACAAAGAAGACCTGGAGGTCTTCGAAGAGTTACACTTGATTGCCATCATGGCTGATGATGTGATAGATGTTTTGAATGATGTCATATCAATGGATAAAACAAAACCCTTCGGAAAATTGATTAAATTTTTGAATTTATTAAAAAAGGACTTCTTTATTAATACCCTGGGGAGTCAAACTTGAAATGAAAGGTTGTTGTAAACGTGGTCTTATAATTTTGTTGGGAAAACCATGGCCCTTCACCAGTGTACTGCTTATTTGTTCTAAGAATTCACGTAGCTGCTCATTACAGCCCAAGTTTTAACTACAAGGAAAATAAACATGATTTTGTCATTTTTGCTTGCACTTTTAAAAAGATTTTATTTATTTTAGAGAGAGAGAGAGCAGAGGAAGTGGCAGAGGGAAAGAGAGTATCTCAAGCAGATTCCACACTGAGCGTGGAGCCCAATGCAGGGCTCGATCTCATGACCTGAACTGAAATCAAGTGTTGGACACCTAACTGCCTGAGCCTCCCAGGCACCCTAATTTTTACTTGCACTTTTTAAGACAAAGTTCCAATCACATCATTTTACGAGTTATAGTCATACCAGGTATGAAATGTTGGTTCATCAAATCCACTGATTTCAGTGGATTCATTCTTTATGGCCCCTTGTTCCCTCCTCGGGTGGTGAGAGCTCCCACATCCAGCCTCCATCGGTTCATGCCGTCCTCCTGCGGGCAGGAGCTGCAGGCAGCCCTTGATCCCTCTGACTTAGCCCTCTGCCAGTGATCTCAGCACAGTAGAGTCAGCACCCTGCGGGGCCAAGGCCATGGGAATGCTGTGTCTGGATACCCGTTGGTGGGATGTATTCTGTCCTGGGCAGACTTCGATCCTCTGCTGTGTGACATTATGATGCCATGACCTGTTCTGTGTCACGCCGAAAATAACTGCCGTGGGTGCAAAAACTTAGACGTTACTGCTTAATCACGCCACGCCCAATGTCATGTGGGCTCTGATTACAGTCTGGGGAAGTCAAAATACAACCCAGGATGGGGAAATGGTTAAAGTGATTGAAGCATGGAAATGAATCTGAGCAGAAAGGTCTAAATCTTACCTGGGTTAGCATTATTGTTACAATAAATAATCGTAATAATCCCATACATTTGATAGCTAACAAAATCCTTCTTATACGTTACTTCGTTTGTCTAGGTGAGGGAGAATAAATCTCAAGGCTTAATTTCTCTTGGAAATATCAATCTCTAGTCTATACTATACCTGACTGCCTTTTTAATGGTCCCAAAGCACAGCTTCCCTGTTTATTCCCCAGCTCAGAAACTTTGAAAAACTTTCTGTGTCTAGAGAGTAAACTCCAAACTCCATAGACTGGCCTTCCAGGTCCGCCGGGATCCTGCTCAAAGCTCTCATTCCATCCGTGTCTCTGGATGGACGTCATCCAGCATCTTGCCTTTATACCCGACCCCAGCACTTCCTGCATGCACAGCTCTGTTCCCATGCTGATGCCTTTGCCCAGGCAGCTCCCACCCTATGGAGGCCCTTCCCTCGCCTCCTCATATGTGTATGGTCCAGCCAAACCCACCTTACAAAGAGCAGCCTTCAGACAGCTCCCTGAGTCCCCCTACGAGCAGGGGCCTCTTGCCTTTGAGATCCCTCAGCACCTTCTCAGAACCCCTCCCAAGACAGCCTGCCCTATAGTAGAGTAAGAGAGCGTGCAACCAGTTGCCTCCACTTGGCTGGAAGCTTTTGGGTGAGCAGGACCTCAGCTTGACCTTCCTACCTCCATTATTGGGGCCCTCCCCATCCTGCCAAGTGTCTAGCCAAGAATCGGCAAATCCTTTTCTGGAAATATCCTCAATGTTTCAGGCTTTATGAACCATGGGATCTCTGTTGCAACTATCAATTCTGCCACTGAATGGTGAAAGCACCATAGCCAATATGTAAATATACGAACATAACCGTGTTCTAATAAAACTTTATTTACAACAGCAGGCACTGAACTGGATTTGGTCCATGAGCTACACTTTGCTGTCCCCCTGGCTTAGCCAGATGTCTAGCGAAGGTGTTACATAAATGTTTTTGACTGTTAACTGGAGGCATGAGAGGAAGAACAATGTACAAGTATTTGGGACTTGGGTCTATCCAAGAACCACAAGGCCAAGGTCAGGGCTCTGTTACCACATAGCCATTTGCATAACAGGGAGAAATAAAAGAGTTGCCTTGCCTGGAGACATTCTTATTCTGGGAGAGGAGTGGTCCCTGAGAGAAGCTGGCAGGTCTCCCGGGCTTGGTGGCATCGGAGGAAACTTGGAGGGCAGCCTTGTGGGTCAGTGACGTGTGGAGTAGCCAAGTTGGAGTGATGGGAGGCCTGCTCAGCCCCGTGCAGGGCCCCGGCCCACTGGCTCACACTCCTGTCACCCCTTAGATTAAGGAGGCTGATGTCTTGGGGTTGCTGCTTCCCCAGAGGAGATGCTCCCTTGAGCAATGTGTTTCCCACAGTGTGGGGTGCTCAGCTTCTCATCCATCTCAGTCAACGCAGAGCCAAGAAGGCAGCCTCAAAAGTCCTGAGAAACAGGCAGGAGGTGGGTCCTTATGACTCATCTGTGTAACTGCCTTAACCTTGTGGCAGGGCGGAGCCTGGAGCCTGGAGCCTGGAGCCTGGGGTCAGTCCCCTGTAGAAGGACACCTGCCACCCTCGAACCCTTCATGGCCCACGCAGGGGCTTCCCTGTACCTCACCTACTGGATCCGCCCTGCCTCCCCACTTTCCAAGGTGAGCAGCAACTGTCATCAAGATTCCATTTTCCACGTGAGGAAACAGGCTTGGGGACTGTGTGGAGGATTTGCTTGAACCGGAGGCCACCAAAGGTGGTACCATCTTCTCCAGTGGGAGCAGAGTTGAAGGGGGGACCCAGAGCCATTCCCTTGCAAAAACTGTCTTGATGTATTCTGTCTCCAAGCCCCTTTGCCATCACAAAGCACAGCTGTGTTCACTGGCACACCTGCCTTTCCGTGGGATGAGCAGGAACCCTCGCCACTGGAACCTCTGTGGGTGGGGTGAGCCCTCTCTTGAAGTGCTAGGACCTGTAGCAGGTGCAGATAAAGGTCTACATGGGGACCTACGTCATAAAGAACCGACTGCTGGGGACCCAAACAAGGAGGGCCACAAAGTAGAGCGCATGTCCCCGTCAGCTAACCATCAGGGTACTTCAGAGCTGAAGGTGGACTGTTTCCAGATAGTTCCCAGGTCACGAGGGACCTGGACGAACCCCTGAATTACCTTCTCCCTCTGCCACATGAAGACACAGGTAAAAGAAAAACAAAACTCACATTTCTCAAGAAGAGATCGTGTTGTAGTGATTGAGTGAGAGCATCATCTCTCCTCCACGAGTCTTTGAATAAAAATGCTTCTTTGGAGAGAACTGTAATTCTATCTGATAACACCCATTATTGTTTTCCATGTGAGTGGAGAGCTAGAGCCATACCTTGAAGAAGTTGAACGTGAAGCACAGTTTTATTTTTACATCTTGTCTGATGGGAAAGTTCAGGACCAAACCATTGAAGAGCATTAGGAAAAGAACTCGAAATACAATGTTCCATTCAGGACTTTTACAGAACAAAACAAAACCAGTGAAGCCTGCTTCTTGGAATCCTTTTCATCTTTCTAATTTTTTTCCTTGTAATGAATGAGAGAAAAAAAATGATCAAATTAGGACATGAAACAAAGAGGAACCCAAGTCGGGGCAAGATGCCACTTCCTCTGGGGATTCTGGGAGAGACGATGAACCATCCCCTGGTCCACTGAATGAAAGGAGGCCCCGCTGCTGAATTTCCTCCCTCTGCCTAGACTTCCACTCGCCCCAGGATTTCTTCTTTCCCTTCTCAAGCCTCCGTCACCTCCCTACTTCTCTCCCTCCCTCTCTTCTTCTTCCTCCAGTGTTTAAAACCCTGCCTCCCCGCGGCGCCTGGGTGGTGAGCTCAGATGGTTCAGCCTCTGCCTTCAGCTCAGGTCATGATCTCAGGGTCCTGGGATCGGGCCCCGCATCGGGCTCCCTGCTCAGCGGGGAGCCTGCTTCCCCCACTCCCCCTCCCCCTGCTTGTGTTCCCTCTCTCACTGTCTCTCTCTCTCTGTCAAATAAATAAGTAAAATCTTCAAAATAAATAAATAAAAATATAAAACCCTGCCTCCCACCTCTCAACATTTAAAAAATTCTTAATGATGCAACCTGAGGTTGCCATGGCAACAGATTTCCTCGCCGAGGCCGCGGTAGAGGCCCGTGATGGCGCTGCCACTGAAACTGCAAATAATTTTGTTTTTCTTTCAAAATTAAGTAGGCTGCCTAAAGTGTCCCACTGTGGGTTTTCCTGCCCCCAAAGAATAAGCCTCCCATGCTCTGAAATATCCAGTTACTGCGTTTGCTCCGTATCTTTTATGACTTCCTTCTCCACCAGCATAGAGACGGTCCCTCTGGAAAAATAAGGAGAGACACACTCTTTGTTATTTCTCTTTTGTCAGGGTGAGAAATGCTTCTGATGATGGGTCCCCCTCCCCTTTTAAATTGTCTTTGGTTTTTCATTCTTAAAAGCAGTTAAGTTTCTTTCTCCTTGAACGTTGAGGACAGCTTCGTAAATACTCATCAGAGCACAAAGAAGCTATTTGGGGAAGGTGTGCTTTGGCGTCACCCCGCACGGACTCAGTGGGGTGTCTCTCCGTCTCCCACGTAGCTTAGCAGTTTCCCCGCACCGGCAGGGGCTTGACGCCTTCTCAGGGCGCTGCCTCTGTTCCCGCATCACCTTGAACAAACCCCGCCTGTCTGCCTTCCTGCCTGCCATCTCTTGCTCACAGCCCACCCTGAGCCCACTCTCCCTGAGCTCAGGGTGGTTTTCTAATGCCGTGCCAACATGGCATACTTTCTGCCTCAGTTTCCCCCGAGGGGCTGGGATTGTTCAACGCAAAAACCAGTTCACTGGTTCTGAGGCTCCTCAGGCAGGACTAGAATATGAAAGACGGAGTCAGGGTGTGAAACAAGGAAGGCTCTGGGCAGAGGTTATGCCTCGGAAAGGTGACCGCGTGAAGGAGCAGGCAGGTGGGGGACTGGCGGGAGGGGTCCCCCGTGTCCCCTCCCCGCCACAGAGCACCCGTCTGGGCAGGGCCTACCCAGGAAGGACACCGTCTGACCCGCGAATGGAGCGTGGGTCCCTTTCTTGTTCCGACATCCTGGTAACCATAATTGCCTCGGTGATTCCCAAGGGGTCCTCGGACAGGATGTTGCCAAGAATGAGCAGAAAAGCCCCTCGAATCTGTCCGAGTTCAGGGTCAGGCTCGCTCCTGATGACGTGTAATGGGGAGGCGGGAAACGGCCATACGGTCGCCTTGTACTTGCACCAGACGCCGTGAGCGTTCACATCGCCCGCCCCGGCCGGCCCGTGAGTGCAGGAAACACTCTCTGGTTCTTCTCTGGAACTTTCTGGGCCTTGGCGCCGTATTAATCCTCGTCCTATTGAATTCTTTCCTTCTTTGGCTTTACAGTGATCTCTCCGTGATTTCCTCCGATCTCTCTGACTGTCCTTCTCGGCAACAGGCTGGTGTCCTTCAAGACTGGCCTTTCCGACTGGCAGACGAGTCCCTGCTTCTTCCCTGCACCCCCCCCCCCGCTCTTTGCATAACCTTTACTGTACCGCTTGTACATTCACAACCCCAAATTTATATTTCCAGCCGGTCGGCTACCGTCTAAAGAAACCCGATACCACCCTCTCCTGACAGTCACCCCACGGGGAGCTCTAGAGCCCTCGGACAGGTGCCCCACAGAACGCATCTGATTTATCCCCATTACCATCAACACGGTAAGTTGTCTCACTCTCCATGGGCAGAAGCCCGAGAGGCGGCTTTGAATCTTCTCTCCTGCAGGCTCTATGGTCGACCAGTTAGCAGGTCTGTCAAGTCAACACCGGAAGAGCCCCCACGGCAAGCCCAGCAGAGCTTCACCATCCCTTGCTCGGACCCCAGTAGCAGCGGTCTTCCCTCATGACACGCCCCCCTTCCCGTCCTGCCCCTCTTGGTCACAGAGGAGCTGTCTCTGCTGCAAACAAGACTGGCAGGTCCCTGCAGCAAGCAAACCATCCTTGCGTTCAGGGTGCAAGTCTAAGCCCTTGGTTTTGCCTTTCTGGGCTTGAGGAGGCTTGGCGGGTCATCCTGGGCCAAAGGAAGGCTCTAGGCCAAGGGAAGACAGAGTTACCGTGCGGGTCGTGTTATTGCCCGTCTCTTGGGGTTTCTTGGCAGCGTATGTGCATCTCACCAGGACAGAGGCAGGATGTAAACTCGAGCCTTCAAGCCCTACAATTTCCCTGGAGGACGAGGGCTGGTTGTCATGGGCAGGGCCCTCATAGTCTTTCTTCCCCTGTCCCCCGAGTCAGAGCATGCAGTGCACAAACCATGGCGGTGAGACTGTCTCCTGGCCCTGGACTGGCTCGGGTGTTTATTCGATTCCCACCTGCTGCTGCACCTGCCCCGGGCCAGTCCCGCACGGAGCCCTGGAAACTAGGAGCAGGTAGGAAATCAACCCTGTCCTCCAGCCGCCCCCAGTAGAGGGGAGGGGTCAGACACTGCAAGGGGCCACTGTAAATGATGGGGGGGGGCATTCCACGACTCCCTGGCGGGGTGGCCTCAGGCAACCATCTTTACTTCTGCAGCCACTGGTTCTGTGTCTGTGAAGTGGGGTGACTGGGACCTTCCTGTGGCGGGGCTGGGGGGGCTGCACAGGTCTGGGTGGATTCCTGGTGACTTCTTAGTAACTGTGGCCTTGATCACACTGTGTAAGCCCACAGAGTCAGTTTCCCTATTTGCAAGGTGGGAACAGTCAGAGGTTCCACCTACAGGACTACGGCGGCAAGAGTCAGGTGAGAGTATGTGCGTGTGTGCGTGTGTGTGTGTGTGTAAGAAGATGCTCGGGGCAGTGACTTCCCATCCGGGAAGGTTCTTGGGTACATGGAAGCGGGGGCTGGGAAGAGTCAGTCAGGAAGGTGTCCTGGGAGAGGAGACTGAAGTGTAGGGGTAAGGAACAGCAAGGGCTTCTGGGTGCATTCCCCATTTTGTGCAAAGTGCACATAAGTCCAATTATCTGGGCTCCTGTTAGCAGGCCGTGTCGCGGGTCAGGGCCCCAGGGTGGCTCCGGTGTACAGACTCTGCACACCTTTAGCTGACAGTCCTCTCCAGCCTCCGTGGCCTTCGGTCACAGACGAAGGTGTGCTGCGTGGCAAACAAGGAAGGACCAGAGCCCTTTGCTTGGGTTTGCTCAGTGAGAGGCTTGAGTGCTGGAGCAGGTAGGGCAAGGTCCAGGCCGCAGGGGGACGGCCGGTGAGACCACATTCCGAAACAACAAGCAGGCCTCTTAGGTACTTTCCGTTAAGTCTCAACCGGTAGGTGCTAGGTAGCTTTGCGAGGCATAAGTGCCTTAGGGATTAGAGAAATTCAATTAAATTCAGATAACCTTCACACCCACCATCCGGTTTCCACACACACAACCAGACAGACCTCTGAACCATCTCAAATTCGCCCAGCATTAACCCCCTTCTCTTTGCATCTCCCCACTGTCTACTGAGATAAGTGGAGGTCCCCAAAGAAAACCCTTCCTTTTGAGCCAAGTCGATTTATCTGGCATCACCGGGGGTTAGGAATGGCTCAAAGCCTTGAGTGGAAACAGAGAGTGTATCTATTTACCTGGAGAGTTTCCTCTCCAGCTCCTTCACACGGGGCATCCGAACGCTGGCGGAACAATGCCTACGGTGTGCGGTGGAAGCAGCCCCAAAGCAGAAGGCAGCGGATGCGCGGGAGTCAAGGTCTTCTGTGATTGCACGAGAACACTTGGTAATGATGATAAAGCACTCAAAAAGTAATGATGTACTTCAGCGTACACATGAAGCACTTTTAATTTTTTTCTTTTTGACAAAGAGAAAATTGAAGTGGGCAGCTTCAGTGAAACGTACACCTCTGTCCCTAACTTAGGCTGAGTGCTCGATCTAGGAATGTGGGCACTGTTGCCGAAGGCATTATATCCAACAAAACATTCTTTTGGAGGCTGAGAAGCGGGCCTTTGCCTCTGTTGCATTCTGTTTCCTGTGAAAGCATTTTTGCTGAAGTGTTGCTTCGGGAGTGGGATACTCCGCTGGTGTCTACAGGATGTGGATGTTTGGAACAGAACTTGTAGTCTGAGGAGGCAAAGTGTGGTTTGCTGATGGTTGGGGGAAGCACGCAGGACAGTGGGGGTCTAGTTCTGGGTGTATGTGTTAGCAGATGGGAACCTAGGGAGAGCCCCAATGAGTCGAACAGGTATTGGCTAGTTTCTGCTACAAAGTGCTGCCTAACAAAAAACGCATAAACTCAGTGGTTTTAAATATTACTTATTCTGATAAATCTGTAGATTGGCTGGGCTTACCTTGGCAGCTCTGTTTCACTGTATGTCTGCTTGGTGGAGTGACTCTGCTCCACATGTGTTCATTCTGGGCCCCGACAGAAGGGATGGTAGCTACCCAGGGGAAGGGCTTCTTAGGCTTTGGCAGAAGCGCAAGACAACATGGTCTCTTAAGGCTTTGGTTGGGGCTGGCTAACTCCCTATGATCCATAGGTCATTGGACAGAGAAAGTCACACAGCCAAACCCAAAGTCATCAGGTAGAGGTAGCAGGAGGTCCATGATGAGGCCATGGCTGGGGCATGAAGGAAGGGAAGGCCGAAGAATTACGGCCGGTCGCTCCATCCGCACGTGAAGCAGCATCTGATTATCTACCATGTACCATCTTCTTACGCTGGTCTGTTAGATCCACTGTCTAGTTTCTTCTTCTCAGCAGTTCTGGAAAACAGAATTAGTGTGGCCGTTGTACAGATGATATTTGGTGAGGTTGGTTAACCTGAAGAGGACGACATAGGAGAGTTGGGATTAAAACCTAGGTCTGCCTAATTCCAAACCCCGGACTCTTTCATCCATCCATCCATCTGTCCATCTGTCCATCCACATATTCATTCTTTCAGCCAATATTTCTCAAGTGTTATCTATAAGAAAGAAAACAAGCACGAGGAGATGTCAATAAAATGAAGGAACAAAAGGCAGACATGTTTTTAAAGAACCTACTATGTGAAGACTGTATGACATATGACATCCAGTTTAATTCTTACACTAGCTTGAGAAAAATGATGTGGGGTTTGGCAGTGAGGAGAAAAGGCTCAGGGAATTCTGCCCCTTACCCCAAGGTCATAGAGCTGGTAAAGGCAAAACCGGAACTGAAATCCAGTCCTTCGGACTCCCTAAACCCTTTTGTTTCCAGGTGCCTTGCCATCTGCCCTCCCTGGGCTTGTTTCTCCAAAAGGGCACATCCAGCCATAACTCCTGAGAATTTCCTGGTAGGAAAAAATCTAATCGTGTTACTCTGCCCATGACCCCTAATGACAGCCCAGGATAGCCTGTGCTGAGTTGCAGGCTGGGATTTGTCCCACGGCACTGCATCTCTGATGGGCAGAGAAGGCAAGACTGTGACAGGAGAACCAGGACAGATGGAAGAACTCCTTGGCTTCTCACTCTGCCATGTTGATGCTGCTCCATTGCGAGCACATTGTGCTGTGCGTTCCTCCCCAGGCTTCTAGTGACCACAAGAGGGCTGTCATTGCTTCTAGCTGGATGCAGTGTCTCTCTGAGCCCCTGGGGACAGCCTGTTGGGCACTGGGATATTATCCTGAGGCTGCAGAGTGACAGGAAGTTAGAGATAGAAGAGACTTGGGAGGTTTTTTTTTTGTTGTTGTTGTTTTGCCCCCCACCCCCAAATGGGAAACCTGAATTTGGAGAATGTAGCAGAAGCTGCTGGTGCTCTACCTGGACCCTCTGCCATCACGGCCATTGTCACACCCACTTGAAAAGCCAGTGGTGGGTCCTTTTGTTGGAGGACGGACCACCCTCCGGAATGAAGTCCACTTGGCTCATGTACACAAATGACCCAAAGTGCTTGGGAATCAAAGTGTGAGTACCACGGTGCCCTTGCCCCTCACCGGGACAACAATTAGGCCTGCCAGGGTACCTGAAGGTTTGCACCACAGTTGCCCTCTATGGGACTTTGCTGGATGCCTCTCCCTTGTGTGGCCCCCTTCCCTCCCCGTCCCACTTCCCTGCTGCTCTGGGAATAGCTTCGTAATCAGTTATTTCACAGGAATCCTCTGGGGAACCTGTCCTAAATCAGAGAAGTGGAAGGATCTAAGGAAGAAACAATGACTGATCTTACACCAAGCAAAGCCAACTTTTAGCTGGGTTGACCATCACTGAGTCCAGGTAACCAAAGGTCGTGGGTGTGATTGGGCTCTTGCCAGGTGGTCTGGCTGTTCTCGATCTGATCAGTTCAGCAAACATGAGCTGAGCACCCTCTGAGTGCCAGGCACTGTGCACTGCATACTGAGAGGCAACCAGTGAGCAGGCAAACTCACTTGCCATAGTCAAGGGTGATGATAGAGGATGTGCAGGGAACATAGAGGAACATTGAGCCTGTTGAGGGGGGTGGGGTAGGGCAGTTATGGACATCCTGTAGGAAGTGGGTAGGGTTGGTAAGGTGGTGAAGTTGGGTGGGGAGGCCATTCCAGGCAGAGGGAACAGTGTGGATGATAGCATGAGGGGCACAGCAAGGTGTGGCTCAGAGTGGCTGAAGTATCAAGTTCAGGGCAGAATGTAGCAGTTGTGACTAGGGAAGTCAGCAGGGGCAAAATCAGAAGGGCTCTGTAGACCACTGGTGAGAGTTGACCAATATTCAAGGTAGTCAAAATGGAGTTTAGGCAGGGTGGTGACATGATCCAACTGAGATTTCATTTTTATTTTCATTTCTTTTAAGATTTTATTTATTTATTTATTTGAGAGAGAGCGAGAATGGGAGAGAAAGAAAGAGCACAAGCATGAAGAGAGAGAGGTCAGAGGGAGAAGCAGACTCCCCACGAAGCAGGGAGCCTGATGCCGGACTCGATCCTTGGTCTCCAGGACCATGACCTGAGCCAAAGACAGTTGCTTAATCAACTGAGCCACCCAGGTGCCCCCCAACTGAGATTTGAGAGAGCACATGTCTGTTGCAGTGTGGAGGGCAGTCTGGAGGGATCTGGATGGAGACAGAAGGCCACTGTCACGGTACTGAGAGCCTGAACCAGGGAGATGCTGGTGAGCAGAGGAATCCTCCCTGCACTTCAGGCTCTGGTCACATCGAAGATCTCAGATTCCCTCCATCATGGTTTTCTTTCTTGTGATGCCATGTCTGCTTATGCTGACCCCTCTTCCTGGACTCCTCTCATGCTGCTTTAACCACAGGGCTCTCCCTTACTCATCCATCAAGCCTCAGCTCAACCACCATCTTCTGTGATAGCCTTTCTCTAAATTCCCAAAGCCAACTAGGGACTCCGTCCTCAGTGTCTCTGGGACTCCACCACCCCCAACTACATTCCCACTGCTCCGGAAACCCCTTGAGAGTTACCGCCACATTTTCCCTTTCCTCTGCTTTGCCCTGTGCTTCTCGCCTTGTAGACAAGAGAGAGACCATAATGGAGTACTGCTAAGGGCTGAGACGGGGACAGGCATTTATTCATCCATCCATCCATTCATGGTTGGATGTCCGTGACCACACGCCCGTGACCCCAGCAGCCAGCAGAGCCTGGCATGGAATAGAAAGTGGCTGAACGCTGACTGATTGTTCATCACAGTGTGACGCTGTGGGGCAGGGACAAAGGGAGCAACTGCAGTTCTCTGGGTTTTCTCAGGGCCAGGAGGTGGTGGGATTGTAGGGTCCTCCACCACGGTGGCTTCCATGCTAGATGAACCCAGAGTTGCTAGTGGTTCAGTCTCCATATGCTTATTCCTCACTCACGCCACTGACTGGCCTGGCAGCTTGCCCTGTGCTCAGTGGGTCCTTCCATCCTGTGTGCCCACCGCCATGGAATGTTCTCCTCACTCAGCAGTGGATGGTGCAAGTTTGAAAGGGCACATGGGAGGTTGCTCTGGGCCAGGCTTGGCACTGGCGCCCCTTCCTTTTGCCCACATTCTCTTGGCCAGAACTCAGTCCTGAGGCCACACCTAACTAGAAGATGGAACATCTAGTCCACCTGCATGGCCCTGAGGAAAGGAGATGGGTTTTGATGGACGGACACACAGCAGTCTCTACCACAAGCAAGTTGCTTAGCCTCTCTGAGTTAGCTTCTATTGTCAATGGGGAGTAATCATACCTGCTTCCTCTGTCGCTGTGCTGGGTACTGCCAGCACATGGCAGTATATGCTCTCCTTAGGAACTGGCCACACTGGGAACTCTTAGCTCTCTCACTATCCTTCTTAAACGGTTGTTGCTACGATCAGACCTGGCTTGACACCATTGTGTGGGGCAAACCCACTCTTACCCTTAGCAACATCCCACAAAAACTCCCATGTCCAGAGCAGAAGGGAACCCCACAGCACCCACACATTGCCTGATTGGTGATGTCTTCCCCCGGTAACTGTGTGACATAGAGACAAGGCACATGAAGTGTGGCACTCACATTAGCTGTGACACATGAACCGCTGGCCAGCACGACACCATGTGTCCCAGCCCACCTTCTGCACCCTCATGGGTGTTGTCACTGTCACTCAAAATACCTGGAAAAATACACTTTATTGGCTCCATTTTCACATTGAATGGAAACATGCAAGTCCGCTTTCAATACAAATGCTTTCAGAGTACCCCCCTTCTCAAATTCCTCCTTTTTAAAATAAAAGACTCCCCTTTTTCTCTCCCTCTATCTTCCCTTGGCTGTGTTGTTCAGCAGGCAGTATTATGTGGAGGTTTTTCTACAGTGGGAGCCTTTGGTGACCCTTGTCTTAAAAAACTGCTTAAGCATTCAGTAATAGCCCGTACAGTGGCTCTCTAAAAATAAACATCTGCTTATAAAGAATTTAACCTAGGGACGCCACACTTTAGAGGAGAGGGCATCCTTAATGGACTCTTAGTGCAGAGCCGAAAAGGACTCTATTGCAGCGGAAAACTGACAGCCTCTCGTTGTCATGATACCAGGGAGATTGTCAGCAGCTGGCCGGGGGGGCTGGAGGGGTGGCGGTGATGGCGGCTTGCCAGGAACCAGGGAAGAAGGGCACCTAGGACAGACTTTATTAGTCTTTGGATCATCCTTTGGCCACCGATGAAGAGGGAGAGGTAGAAAGGAAACCAGGAAGGATGGGAAGAGGTGGCACATTGGGTGTGACCATGAGGATAGCCCTGGGATACGGCCAGACCTGGTTTCCTATTCTGGTTTTGCCACTTCCTGGCTTTGAGAATCTGTGCACACCTTCAACGTTCTGAGCTCTGAATCTGCGTCCCTAACCTGGAGATGCAGAATCCACACTGTTAGGGGTGCCAGAAGGATTAGAGATGGCGTGTGTGAAACTCCCAGGGACAGTCTGCAAGATAATGAGCATTTAGTAATACAGTGGTGGTTATAACTGAGTCCACCCATCTGGAGAAGGCAGGCAGAAGCATTGTGGATTTGGCTCAAAAAGAGACAAAGCTCTATGTGTTGGGTCTCGGGACACAGGACTGCAGAGCACCCAGGGGCATGGTTGGAAAGACCCAAACATTGGTTGGGAGTTTGCTTGAGGCCAGTTCCAGTATTTTTCTTTTCTTTTCTTTCTTTCTTTCTTTCTTTCTTTCTTTCTTTCTTTCTTTCTTTCTTTCTTTCTTTCTTTTTAAGATTATTTGTTTATTTATTTGACAGTGAAAGAGAGAGAGAGAGAGAGAGAGAGCACAAACACAAGCAAGGGGAGCAATAAGCAGAGGGAGAGAGAGAAGCAGGCTCCCCAAGGAGCAAGGAGCCTGACACAGGGCTCAATCCCAGGACCCTGGGATCATGCCCTGAGCCAAAGATACCAACCTGCTGAGCCACCCAGGTGCCCCCAGTTCCAACTATTGATGCTACAAGCGTCTTCTGTCAGGCTCTCCCCACCACAGCCCCCAAGAGGATGTTCTCCCATTTCCCAGGTAAGGGGGTTGTAGCTCAGAGCTGTGAGCACCAGTCTGCCGGGAAACCTGGAGTGCACACTCAGAACTGGGCTCTCTTTACTCTCTCTAACACTAAGGGATGTTAATTCCCTTAGTGTTTACTCCGCCAAATCTCATGCAATCTGAAAACCATAAATAAGAGCCCAGCTTTCTAATGTACTGCTCATCAGCATGAATTCCACCATTACCCACAGCACCCAGTACCTAGATGGTATATGGATGCAGGTAGGGGAGAGGTGGCTATGCAAAGCTGTCTGCTCCAAATGGTAAAACGTGGAGTCCCCATAGGATTCAAAAATTCCAGTCCCACGTATGCACCCAAGAAGAATGAGAACTTGTACACAAATGTTCACAGAAGCACTATTCATAGTCGTTAAAAGGTGGACACAATCCTAATACCTGTCAGTGATTGGATGGATAAACAAAGCGGTCTGTCCCTGCAACAGAGTATCTCTGAGCTATAAAAAGGAGTGCAGCACTGACAAATGCTACAAAGTGGATGAGTCTTGAAAACTGTGAGGGGAGTGAGTCATGCAAGACCTCACGTTGTGTGATTCTGTTGGTATCATGCAGCCCAGGCAAATCTATAGAGAGAGAAAGCAAATTAGTGGTTGCTTAGGACTGCGGTGTGTGTGTGTGAAAGAATGAGAGGTGATACCTAAAGCGTACAGGCCTTATTTTTGAGGTAATGAAAGTGTTCAAAATTGATGGTGGTGATGGCTGTGGACATCTGGGAATATATTAAAATGGTTGAACTGTACAGTGTAAATGGGTGAATTGTATGGACTGTGGTTATGTTTAATGAAGCTGTTATTTAAAAAGATGAGTTGGAGAGGAGTGGGTGCTGGATAAGGAAAATTAAGGTGTCCTTTCCAGAAGATTCCTAAAGATGCTGGGTGGAGGAAGAACAGTCCATGCTCTCTTCTACACAACTGTCATGATGACAAAATGATGCTGTATGTAAAGACAGCACATTTGGCACCTGATAGCTAGGGGACTTCAGCAAACAGGTCTGTTTTCCTTAGTGTAGACTCAAAACCCCAAAGGAGTTACCAAGGCCAATAGTATTTCCTTCCTACTTCGAGGTGGGAAACTGCTGTCAGCCAGTATTTCTACAAAGGAGGAAGCAGGTGAGAGTGTTCCATAGCTAACGGACCTTGGGTAACACTTGAGTCCTGTAAGAGGTCACCTGCACCTGTCAGTGTATGTGTGAGTCTGGCCAAGGACCCCCCTGTCCAACTCCATCTCAAAGAGCAACTAGTGTGATTGATTTTCCAGGGAACCAATTTGAGAGATATCTGAGCCTATTATGATCTGTAATCAAAGTGCCAAGGGTATTCCAAGACCCCAGAGCTGCATTCTTTGGTCAAGGGCATAGCAATCACACTGGAGATGCTCTTCCTGATCCAGTTCGAGGTCCCTATTGTGTTAATCTAGCTTCTTCCCACCTGTCCCTCAAGCCACCTCCCCCCTCAGCTAATGGGTCTCAGAAAGTGCTCCAGAGCCACTTGGTTTTGGTGCCTAGGGGAGAAGCAATGTTGGGAAGGTCTCCCTTGTGCCTGGGAGCAGGCCAATAAGGCCACGTGCCCCTGGGGACATCCTGTTCCAGGAAAGAAGCAAGCCCTGGTCACCCCAAGAGGGGGTCTTTACCTTCCTAAAGCCCCAGACAGAACCTCAGACAGCAGAAGGCCGTGGGCTCTCAGGGGTCTCCCCTCTGAAGGCTGCTCGCCAGCTCCCTGGTCAGACTTCTCCAGGGGCTTCCTGAGGACCCAGATCTTCCTATGCAAAATGGGGTAAGAATGCCCATTTCCCGCATTACGGGGAGGTTTAAATGAGACAAGCTCGTGTGAAAACATCTAGCAGAGCGACACAGAGGAAATAGATGCTCATGAAAACTCCATCTTTGTCCTCATCATTGTCATTGTCATCCATGAAGTGGCCCCAGGTGACCACTTCCTTCCAGGTCACTCATGTAGGTGGGAGCCTTTGCAGAATGCTGGATGCTGCGTCCATTCACACGTGCCCCGAAATTTGGGAAACGGCCTCCCGATGTTTAGGCAAGGACACTGAGATGTGTCCAGCTCACTTAGCTGGGGTCAAGTTTCCCTAAGAGGATGAAATAGAGGTTAGGTTTCAGCCCAGACTGCTTGAAGCGCTTGTCTCTTTCCTCTCTGGTGAGCCCCTGCCTTCCCCTGAGATGAGCCAGGCACTGTTCTAGGAGGAGACCTGCAGGGCACTAATGAGGGGTCTGCTTAAAAAGCCAGAACATATCACCCCCAGACATCCCCCTAATGTACTCAAGCCATAGGTCACTGGCTGGGTTGCCCTAATTAATGGGATCTGTCTGTTGGGGCTGCTTGTGAGGGCATGCCCGTGGAGGAGACACTTGCTGCTTCCGTCAGCCCAGGCAGAGAGCTGCCGGCAGCTGGGCAGGGGCCTCGAAGCCAGCCGTGTCATCATTCCACTTTACCAGGAAAGAGCTGGGGACCCTTCTCCAGCACCTCAGCTTGCTGGGGGACACGTGAGGATGGAGATCCCCTTCTTTGAAAGCACCCCCTTCCTCCTCCGGGGAAAGGATACCAGGAAAGCAGCGGGGCTCACTTGGGCAGGGTTAGCAGGACAGAATCACACTCCTCGGCCCACTGGTGGTTCAGGAGCCGTACTCCATCTCTGGGTGCAACTGCTTATCATAAAGTAAAGGCAGGCCACGGTCCCAGCCTCCGTCCCCATCTGGGCACCACTCACAAAGCCCTCATCTGCACGTAGCCCAAAAGCCTGTTCCTGAATTCTTACATTTCAGAACAAGAGAGAAAGGAAGGATGTGATGTGGCTTCTGTAAACCTTGGGCTGCTTTTAAATTAGTTTCTACCATATAACTTGGTGATGACGGCTTTCATCATGAATTCTTACATTTTTTTTAAAAAGATTTTATTTATTTATTTGACAGAGAGAGAGAGAGAGAGAGAGATAGCAAGAGAGAGAACACAGCACGTGGAGGGGGAGAGGGAGAAGCAGGCTTCCCGCCCATCAGGGATCCCAGTGGAGGCTCCATCCCAGGACGCTGAGATCATGACCTGAGCCGAAGGCAGACGCTCAACCAACTGAGCCACTTAGGTGCCCTTATTATAAACTTATTTAAATCTCCTTCTGAATATAGACAAATATAAGAGATTCCTTTTTAGGGTGGGGGGGGCTGATGAATTTTGTTTTTTGTTTTATGTCATTTGGTTTTATCATAAGGATTCCACGTATACGCGCATGAGACTCAGTTTTTCTGTCTAACAGTCATCTGGGACAATTAGACATCTTTGCCATACTTTGCTTCCCAACGTTCTGCGTACAGAATGGCTTTATTCTCAGGCCTCTATTTTATAAATAAATTCAACCTACTGAGTCTTCTGTCAGAAGAATTGGGCCCATCTTTAATTAAGAAAGTATGATCTTCGGGGCGCCTGGGTGGCTCAGTTGGTGAAGCGTCTGCCTTCAGCTCGGGTCATGATCCCAGGGTCTTGGGTTGAACCCCGCTTCAGGCTCCCTGCTCATCACGGAGTCTGCTTCTCCCTCTCTCTCTGCTCCTCTCCCCTTCTCTTTCTCTCAAATAAATAAATAAAATCTTTACGAAAAAGGAATTATGATGTCCTAAGAGGGTAGAAAGGGCATGGGTCTGGGGGCAGTAGCAGTTCCTGCTCAGCCACAAAGGGGCACGTAGTCTCGGGAAGTCATGGCATCCTGGTGGGCCTCAGTTTCCCCATGTGTGAAATGATGTGGTCGAAGGCAATCATCTGAAATGTGCTGCCCGGCCCTATCTTCTCCAGGTCTCTCTGGACTGTGAATCAAAGCAGTTCTTAGCGCCGACATAAATACCCATTTCCCATAGCTCAGAAAATCTCTGGGTCAGATTTTCTGCTTACCTGCCCCATGGAGACTGAGTCTGCCTGCTGGGATGAAGCCTTTGTGCACAGATTTTTGAAGGATAATAAGTCCTTTTCTTATCTAGCAGTGCATTAGGGATAAGATGACTATAATTTCTTGTCTGCAAGGACTCGGCTTCAAAAGCAGAGTTCCTACTTGCAGAAGCTGAGGGACAGCAATGACAGCCACAAGAATGTACGGGAAATTAGAGGGGAGAAAGAAAGGCTCAGGCACAGCTATTTTGGATATTTTCCATCATTCAGATTGTTTGGGAAATAGGAAAACCACATTGTCTGCTTCAAAAACAACCCTTCAGGAAATTATTAAAAACTCCGAATTCCTGTGTAATCACTAAATTTCCTAAAGTGTGAAATTACACACGCGGCGAATGGGAATAAATTTATTTCTAGGAACTCACTTGGAATGAACTTACAGTCAGGCACTCTTTGTTGTGGTGCTAAATGAGATTTTAAAAGAGAAATCTTTTAAATAGACACATCTATATTATACACAAAGGGGGGAAATTATCTATAGATTGTTGGGACATTTCTTCTTTTCATTTGAATTGAGAAAACAGGGGCGCCTGGGTGGCTCAGTGGGTTAAGCCGCTGCCTTCGGCTCAGGTCATGATCTCAGGGTCCTGGGATCGAGTCCCGCATCGGGCTCTCTGCTCGGCAGGGAGCCTGCTTCCTCCTCTCTATCTCTGCCTGCCTCTCTGCCTACTTGTAATCTCTCTCTGTCAAATAAATAAATAAAATCTTTAAAAAAAAAAAAAAAGAAAAAGAAAAATGAATTGAGAAAACACAGTGTGACGGTAAGATCCAAGGAAATGGTGAAAAAAAAAAATCCCTGAAGTCTGAATATTCAAATCTTCTCATAATTATTTCCATTTTTCTAGGTTTATTCTAATACTTGTCCATGAGCATACACATTTCACAATACTGTAAATAGCATAGTTTCATTTTATGTCTTAAACTTTTCTTTTAACAATCCATCATAGGCCCCTTTCCTTGGTGGTCTAAGCTCTTCACCACCGTCATTGTTCAGAGCTGTGTAATATTCCAGCCAGTGGAATTATGCCAACTGGGGCGCTCATTCCCCAAGAGCCAAATGTTTGGGTTTTCTCCCGTCCATACTCATGGGAGCTGATCAAGCTTCAGATAATATATTCTCTATACACCCTCTCATCTCTCGAATTAGTCTAAGGAGCGGGGATTACTTGTTCGAGGGCGTTTTTCAGGCTTGTGAGATTTGCTATCTTTGCCCTCCAAAAGCCACTTATTATAACGACGCCCTATTGTGCCAGGTTTTCAACTTAGTCACTCCCGCTTTGCAGAGGACTACTGAAGACTTTTTTCCTGCTTAATCGTCAGAACAGGTATGCCCCGGGTGCTTGTGTGAGTCCACTGCCTCTGTGAGGTTTTCTGTGACCCCCTTTTACAGTTGGGAAGAAATAGGAGAAAGTCTGTCCGCGGATGTCCGGAAGGCGGATGGCTTCTCTGTGGCTCGCTGTCTGCCCGAGGAGCCCTCGTATTCCGTGAACTGGATGAGAAACCACCCACCCGCATGACAGCAGGTCTGCTGTGTGTAAGGGTCTGGGTTCAAGTTCCCCAGAAGGCCACCACGCACGGAGGGATGCCCCAGACAGCTTCTCAGAGCCTTGTCACCTAAGCTGGGAAGGGGAGTAAGGTCTGATTGCCAGGCAGCAGACGCTGCAAAGGTTCTTTGCAGACATGGGTGACCAGGGCGCCTCACTCTTGGGTAGAGGGGCGTGAGGGTGGGGACCAACTTGGAAATTAGGGGCTGGTCCTGGAGCAATGGGAAGCCACCTATTCCTTCCTGGTGGCTCCATAATGAAGGACAGCCCTCTTCCCCTGAGCCTGGGGTGGGCTTTCATCCGTCTCGTGTTTCCCCCGGATTGGGCACCAAGCTACGCAGCAGCAGGAACTTAGTGAGTGGCCCAGCGGATGCACGGCGGAGCCGCGAGCATCTTCGTGAATGTGCTTCTGACCCGGCCAGGCTCCAAATCGTCCCTCAGCTCCTCACTGTCTTCACGACGGTGTCCTGGCACGTTCCCCGCCCTGCAGGTTCCCCAGCGTGGGCCTGGTTCTCGTGTCCCCCTGTGGGGAGCTGGCTGGGGGCGTGTGGGCTGTGTTCCGAAGAGGCTGAGCGCAGGACCTCGAGCCGGCCTGCCTGGGTTCACAGCGGCCCTCTGCCACATACGAGCCACGCGACTGATGGGCATCTCTGAGCCCCGTCCTCTCTTTTCTCCAGAGGCAAAATGAGAGTCTACTTCTGCAGTTAAATAAGAGCATGCGTATGGGATGTTGTCCCCGGCTCCAGGGGTCAGCTGCTCCGAATATTTTCTCCACAACTCTTCCCTCATCACCTATCACCAAGAAGCCCTCATTGGAGAATGACCCCGAAATACCGCTCGCACGGAACGGCCAGAGTCTGCCGCAGTCCGGACCGGTGGGGTGGGCTCCCTCGGCAGGCAACAGGCACAAAGACAGTGATTTTCACTCTCACGATCAGAGAAAAACAACCAAACTCTTCCTTTTCAAAAAAAAGAGAGAGAGAGAGAGAAAAGGAAAGGAAAGAAGGAAAGAAAAGAAAAGAAAGCAATCTCACTTAAGAAAAGAGGAAAACTCGGCTCGTCTCAGTTTATCCAAAACCTTTTCATATTTTCAGTTTTAATAAGATGTGACGGAAGCTGACATTTTTGCAAGCACCAAGAACTCACGTCACTTTGAAAACTTGCAAGTTGATCTGAAGAAGCACCAAGAGGTAGCCAAGACTCGCGCTGCTCACAGATGGTGGGGGAATTAGGAGCCAGTTTGCCGAAAAGCTTGGAATCGGCAGACGGCGGAGGGCAGCTGGCTGAGGCCACCCGTGGGCAGGCAGGACAGGCTGCCCAGCAGGAGGGCCTCGAGGCCTTGGCCACACCCCACCGGGCCCAGGTGAGAGGCGGCCAGGTCCTCAGCCGGCCTCCTCCTGGCGCTCACGTCTGAGGGCAGGACGGGCCCTGGGGGCTGGGGGCCTTGCTTGTCCTTGGCGAGCGCAGAGCCCAGAGCTCAGATGGAAAATCCCATCCTTGTGGCCACCTAGCCGCGGGGCCTTGGGAGACAATTGCATGTCTGTGGGCCCGAGTGTCATCTGGGGGAGGGCACGGGGGAAAGACCACGTAGGAGTGGTCACCGCAGAGACCTCGTGGGTGACGGGAGGAGTAGCAAGGCCGTTTTGAGAGCGCCTTTGTCTACCTGTGAATCCAGTGACTTAACGTCGCCCGTGCGGTGACCCGGCGAGCAGAAGGGTCTGTGGGGAGAGCGAGGAATTCCTAGTGCATGATGTAATGTGTTCAACAAGCCTCTCTTCTGCTGTTCTGGGAGGAAGCTGACTCCCCAGAGAAGAGGGAGGGTCCTCTCTGAGGACGATGCCCCCGGGGGGCAGAGGTCCTTCACGCAGAAGCCCAGCCCAGAACAGACCCCGTGCCTGTGAGGGTGGGGCCTGTGGGGAAAGAGCCCCCGGGCCGTCCAGGTGGCCGGAGCTTGAGGGAGGCCCCAGGAGGAGGCACAGGGACTTTTGAGCACACAAGAAGTTAGGACGCAGGGGACCACTAGCTGCTGTCTGGTCAGGAGATCGAGCTGTCCTTGCATGAAAGGCTGGAGTCTTTGCATGACTTTTCAGATGCCCAAGGGGCTCAGCTTCTCCTCTGAGCCAGACCCGAGGCCAGAGGTGGCTCAAAGATGGTGTCTCCTGTCTGCAGAAGCATGAGTGGGTGAGGACAGAGGCTGCCTCCTCTCTGGAGCCAGCCGTGGCTCCCTGAGGCAGGCGTGTGCGGTCCCTGAAATGGCAGGGAAGTGGGAGACACAGGGGTGGGTAGGATGGCTTTGTCTTGTCCCCTCGATGCCCCTGGGCTCTCTGCTCAGCAAGCGGCACCTAGTACCCTCACAACCTCTGCTTTTCCTGCATTGTCAGGAAGCCTTGGTGTTCACGGCAATAGGAAAGTGAGGGTTTGTCTGTGTTTGTCGATGTGGCTAAAAGAATAAGAAAGGGACTCCGCCCTGGGGTGGGGTGGAGAGAATTTGCGCTTCCTCTGCAGATCTCCCAGGGCACTCACCTCTGAGGAGACACGCATCCTTCCAGCATGAAGTGACAAAGGGCCACTGGCCGTTCGGATGCAGGTTCGAATCCTGTCTCTACCCCTTCCAAGCTGTGCATCCTTGCACAGATGACTTGGCTTCTCTGTGCCTTTTGAGACACTAATATCACCCCAAGCGGCTGCCATGGGGGTGGGTGAACTGGAGGTTAAATGGAGGAGGGTGATGTTTGGAGCGTTGAGTCTGGGGCAGAGGAAACATTTAGAGAATCTTTGTTGAATCTGAATCCTAAGACCCTCTCACGGTGTGTGTGTGTGTGAGGAAACATTTAGAGAATCTTTGTTGAATCTGAATCCTAAGACCCTCTCACGGTGTGTGTGTGTGTGAGGAAACATTTAGAGAATCTTTGTTGAATCTGAATCCTAAGACCCTCTCACGGTGTGTGTGTGTGTGTGTGTGTGTGTGTGTGAGAGAGAGAGAGAGAGAGAGAGAGAGAGAGAGAGAGAGAGAATAGTGAGCTATTGGCCAATCAGAAAGGCCAGCCGTAAAAATTGGCCTGCTCACACTAGGGTGAAAGTTCACGCCTGTCCCGCCGCTCCTCTTTTTAAAAGTTTCTCTGGAACCCTCCATAAATGCAGTGGAAAGAGTCAAAGAAGAAGACTTTTTGGATTCCAAGGAACATTCAGTTCAAAGCAGATCAACCAGCCTCCTGCTTACTGCTAATAATAACTAACGTTTATTAGGCACTCGCTGGGCTGGGTACTCTCCCAGTGTCAGCCCAGCCAAAGCTCACACCAGCCCTCTGATGTACACCCCAGATTCACCCCCATCTGGCGTCGGATGGAACTTTCTAGGAAATGGAGCTTGCCTGGCCTCACGCACTTAGTAAGAGGCAGAGTTGGGACACAAACCCAGGCTGCCTGCCCTGAAACCCAAGCCCACCAGATGAGACTGCCTTCCAAATGCAGAAATCCTTTCTGCAGCCCAACTTGGCCCAACTCTCTAGCTTTTGGGAGAAATACATTCCATCTCTTCCCATCGCCGAACCCGAAAACGAGGCATCTTTCCCTTCACATTTCACAGCCGAAATTCTTCCTTGCACATAAAATCTATCAATCCCGCTGGCCCCCTTCCCTCTTCTGGGCACATAGTACAGGCTGCTGGCATGTGTGTCTACACAAACATCCATCAGCCTGGATCCTTGCAGACCGATTCCAAACATTGGCTCGACAGGGTGGCACTCGGGGCTCGCAACCCCGCCCCCTCGCCCCAACACACTTCAAACCCTCCCCTTTGTGCCTCCAGGGAAACCAGGGCAGCTGGTGGTGTCTTAGGCTTATGCGGAGCCTTGTCAAAACCTCTGTTGGACTGAAGTGACCTGTGCTCCTGTTCTGCTTACCAACCTAGGAGGGTTACCTGCTTACCCAGGCCTGGGGTGGAGGGGCTGACATTTACTATCTCCTTCGTCTCGGGCTCTGGGCTGCCCGTGTGACATACGTCATCATTCCTTGCAGCAGGTCCCCGGGGGACATATTCACGGCCTCCTTTCTGGGAGGTTAAAAGGAGCGGCACATTTTTTCAGGTCAGACGGCCACGTTGAGGCAGCACTGGGATTTTTGGGGCCTCCCCGTTAAGCCAGCGAGATCATGCACTATTAATTCAAACCCATCTCCTTGGAGTCCCACAAAGGGTCTGGCCCAGCCTCCCAGCAAAATGTTCGTTGAGTGACTAACTGACCGAATAAAGGAATGAACGAACAAATTCTGGGAGAACAGTGGAGAAGGACGTCTCTGGAATGATGTAGGGATCTCGTTTAGAAGCACAAACTAGACTGGAAGGGCGCTGGCTAATAGAGGTGTTCCATACATCAGATACGGTTTTCACTTTTCAAAGCTTTGGAACGCAGTGATACCAATACCATAACTCAAAATCTGGCCAAACGCATTTCCCACAAATCACCCTTTGTTCCTTCTGACGCTGCAGGAATGGAATCTGTTGCATCTGCTGTATCAGGGTGGCCACTTTTTTAGTCTGTGAATCGATGGAAAGGTTTCTCACATTTTTCGAATGATTTGAACCATTTCTCAACAGACAGAGAGATACCACAAAAGCCACGCCTTGGCAGACAGGAGGGTGGCAAGATCCTTCTTATCGCGGTTGAGTTTACAAACCTGGTAAGTCTGACTTTTAAAACCAACATTCGAGAGGCGCCTGGGTGGCTCAGTGGGTTAAAGCCTCTGCCTTTGGCTCAGGTCATGATCTCAGGGTTCTGGGATCGAGCCCTGCTTTGGGCTCTCTGCTCAGCAGGGAGCCTGCTTTCCCTTCTCTCTGCCTTCTTGTGATCTCTGTCTGTCAAATAAATAAATGAAATCTTAAAAAGGAAAAACCAATATTTGTTCATATGGCATGAATTGTCCCTCATTTTTAGTGGCTTTTTTCTTTTTGTAATGTTTGCTAGACATTTCTTGATAGAAGGGAGTTCAAGGTCATCATCCATTCTCCGTTTCAGAGATGAAGACCTCGGTTTCCTAGACAAAAGCGGCATAGCTGGAAACTGGCAAAGCTCACCCCAAAACCTGGGTATCCTGTTACCCAGACAAAATTATCTGCTTAAATATAACCCCAAGCAGACTGGGGTGCCTTTGGGGCTCAGATGGTTGAGCGCCGGACTTTTGGTGTTGGCTCAGGTCATGATCTCGCAGTTGTGGGATGGGGCCCCACGTCTGGCTCTGCACTGAGAGTGGAACCTGCTTCAGATTCTCTCTTTCCCTCTCTCTGGATCTCCCCTCCTCCCAACTGCTTGGGCAAACTCTCTCTCAAAAATAAATAAACAGAACAAAACCCCAAACCAAGTGGCTCAGCTTCGCCATATGCAAACACATGCACTACTGATCTAGGTCTTAGAGGGTCCCTGCCTAGTAATGGAGTTGATTTTAAAGTACAGACATTCTTGGGCCACCAGCAAGAGTAGTAGGTCTGGCAAGTGGTGATGTGCTCAGCTCCTGTAATGCCCCGCCTCGGCATTTACCTCAAGAAAATAATCAGAAATGTGGATAGAGATTTACATGCCAAGATGTTCATTGCTGTATTATTTATAATGGGGGAAAAAAGAGAAAAAGGAAATAAGCTAACAAAAGAAAATTCTTATTAAGCTGCCATTGAAATAAATATCTGAAGGCTATTTAATGACTTTGGAACGTGTCTAGGGTAAAATGTTAAGTGAAGAAGGTAGGCCAGAGCCATGTAAATATAGCATGACAGCAAATATGTAAAAAATATTTTTAAAAACCTAAAAATATAAATGTCCTTCTTATCACACACACACAAATATGCAATATACATACAAAAAAGCCTGAAAAGCAATGTCACAAAATGTTGGTAGATGGAATGTTATCATTCCATGATAATGCATTGCCTTAATGGATCCTTGTCTTACCGATCAGGCACTGAGCTATTCACAAGAGACACAGTTTGCTAAATGAGAGGGTTCCTACTGTGATGGATGTTGTTGTCAGGGTAGGGGTGGAAAAAGAGGCAATATTAAGAAAATAATCATGAAATCAAACTTATAAGTACAAATTGTGTTATTGCTATTAAGAAAGTTATTTCTGTAGGGTGGGGTTATGGGTGATTGTTATATTCTTTTTTGTTTTATGCTCTTGCAAATTTCTTTAGATCTAACATTTCCTGCCATGGCCTTTATTGACTTTATTATTAGAAAAGTAGAGAACTTTGGGGCACCTGGGCAGCTTGGGCAGTTGAGCATCTGCCTTCAGCTCAGGCCATGATCTCGGGGTCCTGGGATCGAGCCCCACATCAGGCTCCCACCTCCATGGGGAGTCTGCTTCTCCCTCTCCCTCTGCTTCTCCCCCTGCTGTGCACTCACTCTCTGTCAAATAAATAAAAATTTTTTTAAAAAAGTAGAGAATTAAAAAAAAATACACACAAATGCAAAATTCCCAAATACCTGGGTAGTTTCTAGTGGCCCCACACTGAGAGCAGAACCCTCAGGAGAAGCACGGACAAGTGTGGAGGAGACAAAAACCTTCATCAGAGCTGTTGGGACTGTATTAGTTTCCTGTTACTGCTGTAAGGAATTACCGCAACCTCAGTGACACCATTTCTTTCTCTTACAGTTCTGGGATCCCCATGCTTGGAATTAGTTTCACTGGGCTATAGAGTCAAGTGTTGACAGGACTGGTTCCTTCAGAGGCTTTGGGGGCCTTACTCTGTTTCCAGCAGCTGCCTGCCACCCTTGGCTTATGGTCCCCTTCCTCTGCCCTCCATCATCACAGGGCCTCTCCCTCCCATATTCCTGCTCTGCCTCTCCTGATTCCATTGAGGGCCCACCTAGATAAGCCGGGGTCGCATTCCTATCTCAAGGTCCTTAACTTAATCACACCTGCAAAGTGTCTTTGCCATATGTTGCAACATTCACAGATCCCCTGGGGGTCACAGCAGGGTGTCTTTAGGGACCATTATTCAGCTGCCATAGGGGCTTGTCAAAAGTTTGCAGCTTTCTTGCTTTTATCAAATGTTAGCCAGGCTTAGAACAGCCCTTGCTTAATCTGGAGTGTGTGTGTGTGTGTGTGTGTGTGTGTGTGTATGTGTTTTCTTGAGCAAAAAGAAAGGATGGAATATCTGAGAATTCATTTGTGCCACAAATGCTTCTTAAATCTTTGGTAGCTGTCCTCATAACCCACCAGATCTGTTGTTATTGTAAAGAATTTGCTTGGTGGTTTGCATTAAAAATGGGAGAAATGGCTGGGTACACAAATAAAAAGAGAGAGCAAGGCAGAGAGGGGCGGGGAGGATTATTGTAAGCTAATGCTTGCATTTCAAACATTCAGTCCAGTGGAAACGTTGACATCCAGCATTGTGTATGTTCCTGGGAGAGAGCTCTCCGAGTTGTGTATCTCATGGGTGTCATTGGATGTTATTGTTGCCTTGCTAAATATTCATGGATGAATATGTGGAATAAATTCTCTTGTAAACTGACAGAGGGCAAGTAAGGCCTGTCCTTGAGCCTCTCATCTGCATCCTCATTTCTGAGAAACTGTCTATTTGGGCACGAGTGTGTGTGTGTGTGTGTGTGTGTGTGTGTGTGTACGCATGTGTGGGTGCTATGTACTTGGTTAATTTGAGCAGAACAATCCCATTTTCAGAGGACTGAAAGATGCGTCTCGCAGTTTGGGGACCTCCAAGTGGTTGGTGGCTAAAGAAGGCAAGTTTTGCTCAGAGAATGGCTTTAGGAAAGCTGCTGCCTTGCTTCTAAACAAGCATCTTCGGGGCGCCTGGGAGGCTCAGTCGGTGAATTGTCTGCCTTCGGCTCAGGTCATGATGCCGAGGTCCTGGGATTGAGCCCTGTGTTGGGGTCCCTGCTCTGTGGGGAGCCTGCTTCTCCCTCTCCCTCTGCCTATTGCTCCCCCTGCTTGTGATCTCTCTCTCTCTGTTAAATAAATAAATAAAATCTTTTAAAGAAGTTAGCATCTTCAGACCCATTAGGGGGTTGTGGCTTATTTGTTTGGAGGTAAGGTGGCTTCCAAGGATAGGGTGATAAAAAACTGCCATGCATGTGTGTGTGCACACACTCACACACACACTCTCACACACTCACACCCATACACACTCACACACACACTTACAGAAGAGCTTCTTTTGGCTCAGGACAGAGTCCTTGAGGGTGACCATGGACCCGCATGCTTCCAGGCAGAGAGGGAGACCGTGGTGGGGAAACTGAGGACATTGGGTCATAGAGCAAGGGGATGGAGAGAGGAAAAGGGGGCGAGTCGCTCTGGCTAAATAGGTCCTTCCATTACTGTCCCGACCCTTTGTCTTGTCCTCCACCGGGTCTAGCCCACCGCCAGGGCTATGGACAGACTCAGCAACAAGACTGAGTGGGCCCGGCCCATGACCCTACAAGGGCACCCTCTAGCCCTGTTGCCCCGACTTACCTGAGAGAGAATTACAATTCTTGATAAAGATCTGTTCTTTGGGGGCTCTGTTCCAGTAGCCTGAGGAAACACTCCTACAATTCTTGGGATGTTTCCTCACTGAGAGACCACGGGCTCTGGGACTCTTTGGATGCCCCGGCCACGATTCCTTGCCGTCTCCTCACGGCAGACAAAATGGCAGCCCCCAACCGCAGCCAAGATGGCTCCGTCTCACTTCCAAAAACCTGTGAATATGGTTCCCTTATAGACAAAAGGAACTTTGCAGGTGGAATTAAGTGAGGGAACT
Organism: Mustela nivalis; assembly: GCF_964662115.1. Taxonomy (NCBI): domain Eukaryota; kingdom Metazoa; phylum Chordata; class Mammalia; order Carnivora; family Mustelidae; genus Mustela; species Mustela nivalis. The sequence continues at coordinate 8,748,306 of NC_139025.1, read as the reverse complement.
TGAGCCCAGGAGATTGTCCCGGATTATCTGGACGGGCCCCACATAATCACAAGGGTGTTTCCCAAGCAAGATGTGACAATGGAAGCAGAGGTGTTCGGGAGGTGGAGGTAGGACCCTGAGCCAAGGAATGTGCGCATCATACAGGAGCTGAAAAGGACAAGGAAATGGATCCCTTCCTCGGGCCTTCCAGAGGAGCCAACCGGGCAAACCCATCTTGAATGTCTGACCTCCAGAACCGTAGAGACTAACTGTGTTGTTTTGAGCCACTGAACTGTGGCAATGTGTTAACAGCAGTGATCAAAAGCTAGCACTCTGTCCCCACTGCGTCCCTGAACAGAGCTTTGAATTCAGGTGGTCAGATGACCCGGGCTGGAGTGTGCTCTAACACCCACGGGGGGTCCCAAACACTCCCACCGCCCCCCGCACTTAAGGGAGGCACAGGGAGGGCTCGCTCTCATTGTGAGTTCCAGGCCCCCCGACGTCAGTAGTTTGCTGGGCTCTCTACTGCCCTCCTGGCCTGTGAGCTCCGACGCCAGGGCCCCCGGGATTCCCTCTTCCCTCCAATCCAGCAAGCTTTTCTGGTTTCCCTCTCACCCTGGCCCACTCTCACCTTGCTCAGAAACCTTTGTTGACTGTCCCTGGAGCCCCGACTCCTCAGCACAGCACACAAAGGCCTTCACACTGAGGAACAAGTTGCCGGCTTCCTGCCCTGGTTGCCAGCAGACCCCTCCCCCGGGACCTCGGAGTCCCTCCTGCTCCTACCACGGCCCGCTCCTTCCCCACCCACCACGCTCCTGCTCATCCCGAGACCCTGCAGCTAGAGGGGGCAGAGATGACAGCCCGTGATCTGGATGGGGTCCCTTCTCCCCACTGGGCCAATCCCTTCCGCTCGGAGCCTGTTTCTCCTTGACCAAACAGCAGCAGTAATGGCTGCGAGTGTTAGATGGGGTAAGGCTCATGGAGCACACACAGGCATTGGCTGTTATCGTCGGTACTGGTACTTGCTGCCTCTTCCATGAAGCATTACCTGATTCCCCCCAGTTCAATGAGTGACTCTTTCTGTGGTGGCACAGATCTCTCATGGCCTTGGTATTTGGCATCACCAAGCCTCTCTCTGAGTAACCAGCTCTGGGAATGTCCTAGTTTTAGCACCAAAAGCCTTAGGTCCCTGGAGACCCCTTAGCCCCAGGCGACCAGGTCAGCCTACTCCCTCTGAACAACTAGCTCCTTTTTTCTGAAAAAGATTTTGTTTATTAATTTCTGAGACAGAGAGAAAGAGAGAGAGAGAGAGAGCGCGAGCAGGGGGAGGGGCAAAGGGAGAGGAAGAAGCAGGCTCTCTGCTGAGTAGGGAACCCGATGCGGGGCTCAATCCCAGGACCCTGGGATCATGACCTGAGCCAAAGGCAGCAGCTTAACCGACTGAGCCACTCAGGCGCCCAAGAAACGCCACAGGACACCTCCAGGTCTGGGTTTCATATTCTCAAGAGCCTAAGCTTGAAGGACTGACAGGAGGGTGATCTGTAAGGTGGGAAGAGGGGCAGTTTCTGCCACCTGGAAGGGAAGACGTTCAGGATTGGGATGAGGGTCCTGGTGGGGAGGAAGAGAAGGGAGAGGGCCAATGTTCTCGCGCCTCACTTCCCAGGGTCAGATCCCCAACCAGGGAGCTCCTTCCATGTTTTCTAGGCTCAACACGGAGACCCCCAACCCACCTCCAGAGCCGGATGCTGAATGGTGGAGAGACATGGACGAGGGAAGAGGTCCGGTGAGTGAGCCCAAGGCAGCTCGCTGGGCCACTCTCTCGGGCAAGGTGTCCAGACAGCAACCGAGAGTCTGCAGGCTCTGGGAGGCCCAGAAGGGCTGGAGTCTAGTGGTGACCTGGGTTGGATGAAGAGGCCACATGGTGTGGACTCTTGGAACCAAAATCAGCAAGCACAGCACAACACTTGAAGAACCAGGAGATGCCAAAGCAGGACACCCGGAGACCCAGCAGCCATACTACTCATCAGAGGACACGGAGGGACAGAGACTGTCACCTGTTGTCCACAGGGTGTGTAATGCCCGGACTGGAGGTCGGCGGGAGCCTCATGAGGCATTGTTCTCTCCCCAGCACTGCATGGACCCCTTGACCCCAGACTCTATTGTGGGAAAGGAGAGGGGAGGGTCCTTGAAAACAGACGGGCAAGAAGTCCTGAAAGACATTAAGCTCTCGATTGGAAATGACAGGGTGGTCTCACTGGCAAAAATCAGAGTTTCTGAGGTCACAGGACTCGGGGCAGAGAGTGAGATGAAAGCAGTTACCAAAAACAAATGAAGTCACATTTTTTTCTGCACACGTGTGTCATCCCAGTCTAGAGACTGATGGGGAGGAAGGAGACACATGGGAGATGTAACTCCCGCCCCGTGAACCTGGTTCTCACTGACCTTCTGGAATCTTCTCATTGGCTTGTTTCCAAGGGGGTCAACCCGGGTGGCAAGGGGACCATGCACCAAGAAGAGGCTGAAGTCCTCCTAGGAGCTAGTCCCACTCTGGTCAGGTCTCGTCAGGAGTCAGGGAGGGCAGCGAGGAACACCCGCCCATCTCCCAGACCTCTGTGGGCTCTGTGAGGTCACTGCTGCCCTGGGAATACCCTCAAGGTGGTCCTTCAGGCATTTACTTGAACTTGAGAGTTGAGTTCTCTCTCAAGAGAACTTGAGAGTTCAAGTTCTGGGAGTCTCCACAAGTGAGCCTTCTCAAGCTATTGCTAAAGGCTACCCAGGGAAAGCAGACATGACACCTGCAGGGACATGGAGCTGTGTGACAAATGGCTTTCTTGTCACTGGGGCCACTCTTATCTGGGGGCTCAGATGGGGCTTGGCGAGGCACCCGGTCGTCTCTGTTGGTGTTGGCTGAGCTGGCTCTCGGGTGGGCCAACCTCTGCACCGTGTCCTTCCTAAGCTGCTCTGCCTCTTGGAGTTTCTTGGGTGGAAAACCTCCTCCATGTCCAAGAGTTGGGGGTGATTAGAGGACACGGTCCAGTCTATTGATTGATTGATTTGATTATATTATGTTAGTCACCATATAGGACATCATTAGTTTTTGATGTTGTGTTCCATGATTCATAATTTACATATAACACCCAGTGCTCCATGCAATCTGTGCCGTCCTTAATACTCATCACTGGGCTACCCCACTCCTCCACCCCTCCCCTCTGAAACCCTCAGTCTGGTTCCCCGAGTCCATAATCTCTCATGGTTTGTCTTCCCCTCTGATTCCTCCCTTCATTTTCTTCTTCCTGCTCCCAATGTCCTCCATGCCAATCCTGATGTTCCACAAATAAGTGAAACCATATGATAATTATTTTTTTCTGCTTGACTTAGTTCACTCAGCATAGTCCCTTCCAGTTCCGTCCATGTCGATAACAATAGTGGGGATTCATCCTTTCTGACGAGTGTGTAATAATCCATTGCATATATGGACCACATCCTCTTTGTCCATTCGTCTGTTGAAGGGCATCTTGGCTCCTTCCACAGTCTGGCTATTGTGGTCATTGCTGCTATGAACTTTGGGGTGTGTGGGCCTGGAACCATAGGACATCAGGGCTGCCAGGCCTCCCACTCCTCCAGCCTGCCCCATTCATTCCGTAAGATGGGGGAAGGGGGATGGGAACTTGGGTGACTTGCCTAAGGTCCCACAGAGTCAAAGGCATGAGAAGAATGAAAACTTGGGTCTCCTGATGCCCAGGTACAGTCCTCCTTCCCCAGTGTCTCCCTGCCTCTCATTCTATTTCTTCCTCCCTTGAGATTTGCCCTTTCTGGCCCTTGGGGACAAATGAGACCCCTCTGCGCGCCTTTCCTGAGAGTCACCTTTCCAAGGACAGAGGGCTGTCTGTGATCACACATCTCTGGACTCAGTACAATTCATGAGAGGAACAATTTGAGTAGAAGCACCAGAGGACACCCTTCCCGCTCCCCACCACCCCACGTCTGGTTCTCTTTTCCCTCTGGGCACCTGTGATGACTCCACTTCCTGCGCCCTCCCACTGGAGGAGCCGTTCTGGCCAGTAGGCTGTGAGAGGGAGTGACATACATGTCTTCCTATCGGCAGCATTTAACTGCTAATGAGGAGACTCTCCAGCACTTTCTATTCCTGCTGCCATGACTGAGAGGCCACACGTGTAGGTGGTGGGGCCACAAGATGGCGGGGCCACAAGATGGCAGAGCCTCAGCACCTGCATCCCCGAGGGTGTGAAGCAGAGTGCTCCGCCAGGGGACTACTTTACCCTAGTGGGAATAACCATGTCACATTGAGCAACGGAGATCTCAAGGTCATGTATGACAGCAGAAGAACCTAGAGCATCCTGGTGATTATAAATGGAGACTCTTCGTGAAGAACCTGGTCTTTCCTCTGGAAACAGAGCCACCAAACACTCCCTCAGTGGCCATTCGGGGTGGGAGGGGGTAGGAGCAGAATGAATTTATAGTGAAGGAGTGGACTTAGCTGTTATAGACAGAAAGCAAAGTGGTTCTCAGACTGGTGTGCCTCAGGATGGTGGTGGGGGAGGGGCGGGGAGTGTTCTAGACAAATCTAGATCCTTCTCATTTCTGCAACCCCAGATTCTGATTCTTGAGGTTGGAGGCCAAGCCAGGCAGCTCAGGGGAGTCTGCTGCATGAGGTCTTGGCTCCTGCCTTGACAAATCCTCACGTGACACTCCTGGGAAACCTGGATTTGAGTCCTGATTCCGTCACTAGCTCTTGGCTTTGGGGAAGACAGTTCAACTCTTGGAACCTCAACTACTTCTTCTGTAAAATACAGAAAATGCTACTTGACTCCCAGGCCGTGTAAGATTTCAGTGCAGTCAAGTGCTTTAGCATAATGCCGGGGGCAAAGGGAGCATTTAGTACGGGTTCTTAGTTTCAGTTTCAGTGTTAGTGTTGGTAGTAATTATAGGGCTTTATTATTAAAAAGAGAGATCTGTGTGTTTGAACAGGGTGGGGGTGCGCTGGGCAAATGTCTTGAGGAAACACAGCATATGACCAAGTATCCCCAACTCGCTGGCTGAGAGTCACCATCCTGCGGGGGTCTGTTAGGTCATTCCTGCCACCATCACCCTGCTGGTTGCCCGTGAGCTCTTCTGCTCCCAGGAGTAGGGACATTGGGCAGTCACACAGCATTGGTCCATGGTCAGTACCTGCAGGACTACCTGTGGGTCTGCTCCCCACTGTTCACCCCTCCCGGCTGGGTTGATGGATCCGGGGCCATTGACATGTGTCCAAAGTCCAGGCAAGGTTTGTCACAAGCACGGGTTCAATAAACACTAGCTCTTTAAAGATTTTATTTATTTGGCAGGAGAGAGAGAGCTCAAGTGGTTGGAGGGTGGGTAGCAGGCAGAGGGGGAGGTAGGCTTCCCGCCGAGCAGGGAGCCCGATGTGGGACTTGATCCCAAGACCCTGGGATCGTGACCTGAGCTGAAGGCCGATGCTTAACCCACTGAGCCACCCAGGTGCCCTAAACACTTGCTCTTGTCCAAAGTGCCCCAACTCCCCCTTTGCTCAAACCACATGCCTTTAACGGCCTCTCCGAGTGTCTGAAGTTGCAAGCTGTCCATTTTTCCAGCCAGGAGGATGCCTTCCAGAAGAGACTAGAATCCTGTACTGGCAGGAGTACACTTCATGTTCCCTTGGTCTGAGTTCCTGATCAAGGGCAGCACCTTGCCACCCGCTTGGCCTGATGAGCTCCTCCTTGTTTTTCGGGACTGGGAACAGGTGCCCCATTGCGCCGATGCCTCTCGGGCTGGCTGGGTCGCCTCCAATGCCCCTGCCCCTTGCACTCCCCCGGACCTTGGCACTGAGCCCCCACCCTGCGTCTGTGTGCCGACGGCAGTCTCCCTGTGCAGAGTTTGAGTCCTTGGTGGTAGGGGCGTGGGGTCAGTCATGCCGGGCACCACTAGGCTCTCAGGGCACCGATGTGGCCTGACCAGATGGAGGAAGGGATGGATGCAGACTCCACCATTGAACCTTAACAACACGACAGCCACGACCCACCCCAGCAACACTCTGGCAGAGGGTGGGCCCTTGTGTCTCCTCATGGTGCATTCAGGGATGTGCTGTGTGTTCCCCATTTGGGAGCATGAGTCTCATGGGAAAATTCCCAGTGGGGGAGGGGCGGGCCCTGCCTCATTTCTTTGGGGATCACACTAGCCATAACGTTTTCTCCTTCTGTGTGCCCTCACCCCTGCCCCGAGCAAGCCGTGTACCAGGGAAGGAGAGGAGAGAGTTAGCCGAGGGCTGCATGGCCTCTGCTCCGGGATTCTGGCTCTCCTGGTTCTTGGCAGCAGACATGGGGGCTTCAGGGGTAGGAGCTTGATGCTCCACATGTTTGATTTTCTCGTGGGTGGAGCACATGGGGGCTTGGGAGAGGTCCTCAGTCACGACCGGGGACTGACCTGCAGACCAGAGGCCAGATGATAGATGGGAAAGGAAAAGGCCTTTGCCTCCCTACCCCATAGCTCCTATGGAAAAGCAATCCATTTATTCAGGAGCCGGCTGTCAAATTAGGGACCTCTTGGATCCTTCCCTTGCTGCCTGGCAGGGTGGATCAGGGTCCCTGTAAGAGGAGAGAAGAGGCATCTGGAGCTCGGCACACCCCAGCAGCTCAGGGGAGGGGGGCAGGCGTCACCAGGGGTCGTGGGACTCCAGGTATGCCAGGTCCACCCCCGGCTCACAGAAACCCCCAGGAGAAGTCTTTTCACCTCTCCCGGCGCTGCTTTCCTTATCTGCAGGGAGGTCATATACCCTGGGCAGCCTACCTGCCGAGTCCAGCCGGGGTGGGGCGGCCCTCTTGTGCCGACAAAGCAGGTCTGACCACGAGCAGGGGTTGGACATTTCACCAGCCAAAAGCGTGGCGGGAGCGGATGTGGAGCCCGCTCGCCGCAGCGGAGGGCTGGGGTTTCTGCGGGCTCCATCTGCCTGCCAACCCCATTTGGCCAAGGCTCCGGAATCTGGCTCGGATTTCGGCAGGCTGGTGTCAGTGTGTCTGGACGCCGTGTCCATACTCACGGGTCATTGGGTAGCCTTCCATCGACCCTCCATCCGTGTCATCTCCGCCAGAGCTCGTCTCGTTGCTCCTGCAGCCTTTCCTGCCGTGTGCCAAGCTCTGTGTTAGGTAGAAACATACATACTCCATGGTGTGTTTGTTTCCTGTGGTTGCTAGAACAGATCACAAGTTTGCTGGCTGTAGACAGCACAGACTTACTCTTTCATAGTTCTGGAAGTCAGGAACTGGCTGCGGTGTAAAAATCAAGGGGTTAGCTGGGCAGGTGCCTTTTTTCCTGACTTTCCCAGCTTCTAGAGGCCGCCCGAATTCCTTGGCTTGGGACTGCTTCTTTCATCTTCCAGCCAGAGGTGTAATATTTCCAGATCTCTCTGATTGGTTTCACATCCCTTCTCCTCTCTCTCCTCGGATCCTCTGCAAGGACCCTTCCTCTCGTGACAAGAACCCTCATGATGACGCTGGGCCCCGCTCATATAATCCAGATTCCCCTCCCCCATCTCAATGTCAGTCATTCACACCTGCAAAGTTCCTTTTTACACGCAAGGTGACACAGCCACAGGTTCCAGAGATCAGGATGTGGGGTCTTCAGGGGCCGCTGTTCAGCCTGCCAGGCCTGCCCTGGAGGCACAGGGGACAGGCAGCACCCCTACATTCTGGATGCCGGCGTGCTAGTCACCCCTGGTCCCAGCGTGCCTCTTGGTGACACCATTCCACTGGGATGCTCCCCTGAAAAGGAACATGTCGGGATCAGACTTAAACTGTCGACCTAGTTAGCAGGATGAAGGAATTAGGCTCCTGGGGGGCCATGGCAAGACATTGTTAAATTATTTAGCACTGTGTGCATTAGAAGGCCATTACATAAAGTAGCGAATTATAAACACCAACTTCCACAATAAGGTAATAAAATAAATAATACTTTAACGAGGTGCCGTGCTCCGGAGTCGGAGTGGCTGGCGGTAACGGCGGCCTGTGGGGCGTGAGGCCGTAAAGCTGCGGGTGTTGAGCGATGCTGCCTGGCCTGCTGGTGCCCAGGATTGAGGGCAGAGGGGTCACCACCAATGCCACGGCGGCCAGGGTGCCTCATTCTGGAGCCTGCGTGGGGTTTTCCGTGAAGCTATGGGGTCCCCATACCTCAGGGCTTCTGTCTTTTGCCTGCCCTCCTGAGACGCCCACTGAGCTTAGAGACACCACAGGGTGAGTTACAAGGCTCTGAGCCCCAGTGACCTGGGTTCAAATCCCAGCTCTGCCTCTTACTAAGCCCTGGTTTCCTCTCTTGAGAAATGCATGGTGCTGAGAGCATCTGTCCGGTAGAGCCACTGTGAGGTCGGCTGGGAGCACCACGTGAAACTCCAGAAGATAAGATGACAATTAGCTACCAATATTGTGGCCGGCTGGCTCATGGTCCCCAAAGATAGCCAAGTCCCTATCCCCATCCCTGGAATCTGTGAATATGCCACCATACACAGCAAAGGGGGCACTGTCTTCATGGTTAAGTCAAAGATTTTGAGCTGGAGAGTTTTCCTGGTAGATCCCAGTGGATCCTAAATGCATTTAGGGACTGCACGAGGCCAGGCTCCGTCTGTCTTCCAGCTACTTCCAGTTCCTGGATCCACACAGTCAATATTTGTCGAGTACTTAGTATGTTCTGGGTGCTTCCCCCCCACCCCCCGTGTTAGACCTACAAAAATAAGGCAAGGAGGCACGTGGTCTATTGGAAATAGAAAGCTTGCCCACAGGGTCAAGAACGCAGACGGTCTGGGGATTCTGAGATCACACTGACCTGGACTTCAGTCCTAGCTGCATTTAGTTGTGTGTCTCTGGGCAAAGTGCTAACCTCTCAGGGCCTCCCAGTCTGGGTCTTTAAAGTGAGAGAGATACTAATAGTATCTCCTTCATGGTATCTGTGTGGGGACTAAGTAAGTGTACACAAAAAGATTTTAGAGCAATATCTGAACTATACATCACTTACTAAGGGTTAACTTTTATTTTGAGAGAACAAAACAGGAAGTCCATATTTCACTTAAGTCAGGAACGTTCTTTTGGCATTCCTGGCAGAGGGAGCAGGATGTGCAAGGGCCCTGGGGCAGGAAGAAGTTGTGAATTCAAGAAACTAGACACAGACCAGAGGAGAGCGTGGCATCACGTGAAGATGTAGGGCGAACTGAAGCCACATGAAGCAAGTTCTTAGAAGCCACTGTGAGGATGTGATCTGGGTCCTGGTAACCGTGGAAAACTTTGGAATAGTTTTTAGGCAGGGGAATGGTATAGTGTTTTTTGCACCCTTTACACATTACTCTGATGGCTGAGTGGAGACAGGAAGGGAGGGGAGTCAGAGAAGCTACGGGGAGAATCGAGAAATGATTTTTAGCAATTTGGAGGGGAGAGTCAGGCATGCTTCCCAGGGACAGTCGTCTTGGATTAGGTCAAGAAAACTAAGAAGTGGAGTAGAAGTCGGAAGTCAGAAGAAGCAAGAGAGACAGCATTTTCGGATGCCCGTTTGCACAGAGGAGCCTGATGCGTATGGAACAAAGAGGGATACAGGGTGGCAAGCAGGTGGGAAAAGCAGGTGGAGTCGCAGGGTGAGAACAACCCAAGATGAGTGCCGCAGCATGGTTCAGGTGCCTGAAGAGACCGTCCTGTCCAGGGCTGCCCTGTACAGTGGAGCAGGTTGATCACTGCATAAGGGTACACTTGTAGAGTGCCCCTGCCCTGGTATAACCCCTGCCATGGTCATCCTGAAGATGAGACTGAACACATCTCCGAGCTCCGGCATCTGCGGTGGGGGCAGAACAGTGGGGAGGGGGTTTCCAGCAGAACTCCTGCCTTGTCAGCCTCATCTGTTCTGGGAAAGGGGACAATACTTTCTCCTCCACTCTGCTCACCAGAGTCCTGGGCCTCAGAAAGGATGCAGGGAGACTGCACGGCACCCAGGTCTCCTGACAAACTGCCAGGTCCCCACAGCGTTAGGCATCACGCATGTGCTGTTACCTTGCTAGTTTCTGCAGCGCGTTCCGACCCCACCTCTGCACACGAACTCCTGACCTCCAGGTCACCAAGAGACCTTCCAGGACCACTGGTGGTCCTGTTCCTCTTAAAGCTGCTTCCTTCCCAGCGATCATCCCCATTCGTACTTAGCTTTCTATTTTGTTTGTTTGTTTGTTTCCCCTCATGAAACTACAAATTGCATCCATCTCTTCCATCTCAGCTGCTTTTGAACCTCCGGTGCCCAGAACCGTGCCTGGTATATGTTAGGTCCTTGATAAATATTCATTGAGTGACTTGAAGGAGTGAATGGATGTAGGGCCCCTGGAGAACCTCTCCGTATGTCTCATATGCACCGACACCCTAGTACTGCCCGGAGGCAGCTCTGAGGCTGACCGAAATGGGGACGGGCACAGGTATCTGCTTGTCCTTTCTAGAAAGTGGCAAAGAAGCCCAGGAGGTGGGGTGGAGGGGTTGAATATCGGCATGAGAAGATGAACAAAAGAGAAAGGGGCTGGGTGCATACTTTAAATGTTCTTGAGACTTTTCCGCACTTCCAGGCTGTGCCCGATGCCTGGAATGCCCCAGCTGGTCCCTTGTTGCCAAGCCGACTTCGGTTAAGAACGGTTGATCTGAGGTCCCTTCCATCTGATTTCACAGAACGAGAAAGCCAGGTCATGGAGACTTGAAAGGGGCACTAAAAAAGCAGAACCTTCGATTCAGATCCATCGGGTGTTAATGACGGATTGTGAGAATGTTTTAGAAAGGTGTTTCGGAGCCTCTGGGATCCCTCTGTGAAGGCTCCCATGGAGCGGGCTTTTAGGCGTAAAGCTGAGAAACCGCTCTGTGGTTTCCCTCTGCTGGGCAGCGGTAGCAGAGGAAGAAAGCTTTGGAGCCTTGTTCCACGTCCTGCTTGAGTTTCTGGGAAATTTGGTCTTGCCATCTGCTCTGAGCTCTCTCTCTCCGCTCCCGAAACAAGCCTGCCTCCCCGCCTTGAATTTTCCGGAATGTACTTAGGACTCATTTGGGAGAGAAGCTCCTTGGAGCAAGCAATCCATGCGTCTTGGTGAACTCTTCAACGCAAATGTAGAAAAATCAAATTTTTTTCGTAATGAGATTTCCCTAACGTCAATTTATTTATTGGATGCTTTCTGAGCTGTCCTCGGGTGCAGAGGCTGTGGCCCCCGCCCCTGGCTCAGTCATATACGATTTCACTAATCAGAAGGGTTTGGAAAATATTTTACCCTTGACAGTGACCTGTATTACAATTAAAGCTTATGATGGGGGCCTCTTATTTGCCTAAGGAGACAACAAGATTTGCTATGTAATTTGAGAAGCACTTACAGTACAGCTACCATGCTGTAAGCTGATTATAAATAAAGTTCAGCCCAACTGCTTCCCTAAGAATATCAGGATTCACAGTCAAAGAAAAGGACACAACCCCAATGTGCTGCTGCTTTGCATTGCTTTTGTACATAAATCAGATTTTCTTAGGAACTGCTGCATATCATGTTTATTAAACACCTCCTGGTTATTACAGAGCAGGGTACTAAAAAATCCCTCTCAAAGTCTCAGAAAATCTTTTCCCACATCAACTATTTTAAAAGTCTCCCAGGAGTGTGTGTGTCGGGGGGACACGCAGCCTTCTTTCTGCAGAAGGAGGCACTTTGGGGGCTCCTGGTACTGGGTGGGCTCTGGGAATCCTGTGATGAGAGGGCTTGATTTTATTTTATTCTTTTTTTCTTATTTTGTTTTCTCCCCAGCAAAACAACTGGTTGGGTCCTCATGCCATGGTCCTCAAGGTCCCATCCAAAGGATGGGAAATGAATCTTTCCTTTTGTCACTGCAAACAAAGAACTGGGGACTCTTTGAGATCCATGGGGCTTGGGACACTGCTGGTGGGACAGAGGAACAGACCACAGAGCAGAGCGGGGAGGCGACGTGTGCCCACGTGCCCACACGGGAGCGAAGGGGCAGAGTGCCTGTCTACAGCTCTGGGCTCTGCTTCCATGCACAAAAGCTTTTCAGCTTCTTCTATGCATCCAGCTGTGTTCCTAACGTCTAGTATTGGAACAGTGCACACTTAGAGAATGCAAAAGGCAAAGCCCGCCGCTCCCCTCCCAAGGCCACCTCCCTCCTCCCACTACACACGGTATGACACCTGAAGCAAGATGCCCGTTGGATCTTTTGCTATCAGTGCGTGCAAATCAGCCTCTTGCTTTTTGCTGGCTAAGTAGTATTCCACAAAACCAACAAACACCGTGCATTCAACACTTCCCTGTTCGAAATATTTAACTCCCTTCCACCTCCCCCCCCGCCCCGGTTATAAGCAATGTTCCAGCGAACACCTTACACAAGCTATCTGCATGGGTATTTGAGAATTTCTCCGAGAAGATGCCTGGGAGTGAAACCGCTGGATCAAAGGGTATGTGCCGTTTAAATTTTAATAGACATTGCCCGATTGTTCTCTAAAAGGACTGAACTAATTCCCATTCCCACCAGGGGTATTGGAAGCTCTTCCAGGCAGGCAGATAACTTTGCTGACGATTTCATATGAAGGACTTCATTTTAAAACACAGTATTTCAATTCCAATTAAGGATCTTATAAAAAATAAAACCTTAAAAATATTATGCGACTGCAGATTCCATGGTAGAAGGAATTAGAAAAGGTGGAAAGAGAGGGGGAAAAGTGAATAAAAGCCCAAATCACACAGAACTCCCCCAACCACTGATAATCACACTTAGTGAGCTTTCCTTCTAGGCTTTTTCTAAGCAGAAGAGACACGTCCCTAATACAGACATGGATTCACACCGCACACACTAACGGACGGCTCTCATTTACTCGCAGAGCTGGAGCCCTGTCCGTGGCAAGCTCACTACCACAAATTTGCACTATCATTTCAACACTGGACAATAGTTTCCAATCCCTTACAGTTGGACCCTTGGCACGTTTCCAGTTCTCCGCCATGGTGCGCCACGCTGTGGCTTCTGTCCAGACGTCCGCGCGCTCGTGTCCCATCTCTCTTATTTATCTCATCCCTCTTTCCTGCTTCTCTGCGCCTGTCCCAGAGCCCCCTCCAAGGCTCCTGACGTAGGCTGCTGCCCCTTGCTCGCTGGTGGCATTTTCCTGGGGCTCCCTGGGTGTGCCCACCTCTGCCTCTCCCCCCTGGGGCCACAGGGATGACCCTGACCTCCTGAAATGACAAAAGCCCGCCTCTGCCCAGAGAGGCCTGTGTTGGTTTCCTGGGGCTGCCCTCACGTGACCGACAGACTTGTATTCTTTCCCAATCCAGAAGCTCTATGTCCGACATCAGGGTGCTCTCCTGGAGCGCTTGAGGGGAGACTCCATCCTGGCTTTGTCCACCTTCTGGAGCCTCTCGGCCTTGCCTCATGCTGATCTCCACCTGGACCTTCACGGGACCTTCTCCTCTGTCTCTGTGTGTCTCTTATAAGGACTTGTCAGGTCCAGGCTCCTCCTGCTCACCTAATCCAGGATTAGATAATAATAAAAATAATAATTCACTTAATTACATCTACAAAGACCCTTTTTACACATAGGGTCACATTCCCAGCTTTCAAGGACCACACTGAAGCCACGACAAGACCCTTCGTGGGATCCCGTTCCCACTGGAGTCTCCTCCCCTCCCCCCCTTCACGGCACCTGCACCACGTCCTCTGCACTCATAAAACCCCTTCTCACCGCCAGAGCACTCCAGGGTTTGTGGGTGCTGAAAGCCTTTGAAACCATGGCTTTTGGGGCTGTGCCTCAAGTCTTGGCCAAAGAATGAGACCCTGTTTGGGGGGGCCCAGCGTCCCACATGCTTCTCCAAGCAGATCTTAGTCATCTGCTTCCTTCAAGGGTGGTTTCTACACTTGTTTCTCTATCCAGCCTTACCCTCGTGCACTGTGGCCCAAGACATGAGGCCAGGTGGGGCCGGGGTCTGCGGTCCTTAGACAAGCAGGAATGGTACCAACCAAGATAGTAGGGTTGTGCACGAATACCCAGACCCATAAGGTAAGAAGAAGTAAGATAGCTTTGCTGGCATTCCAGAGTCTTCTGTTCCTTGTAGGCATCTCCTGGACCTTGGCAAATCTCCATTCTCTACGGACAGACTCGATTTTTAGAAATGATCACGAGCCACAGGGGACTAGAACAATTCATGAGATGGGTGACAAAAAAGCTGGAGAAACCATCCGGAGTGAAGAAGGTTGGGGGATGGGAAGCCAGAGGTGGGGGGGGACAAAGAGCAACTCTGGTGGTCCCCCGGGGTGGCGAGCCCTCCAAGTCACTGCTCCACAAGGGACTCCCGGCAGACTCCAAAATACTCACATTTTTGTCCTGAGAAAAGAGAGGAGCTCATTGTTCTTTCTGTCCCTCAAAAACAAGGGGGGGCCGTTTGGTGGAGGACACATGCTTCTTTGCTTCCAGCTCCTTCTCCTGCCCCAGGGCAGACGTGAACCTGGGGTATTCGATCAGGAAATCTCACCAGAGCCCCAGCCTTGCTGGTTGCTCTGAGCCCTTCTTGTTTTGAGCCAAATAATGTGGGCGTCAACGGGACTCCGCGTCGTTGCCTGTTGTGTTTTGTGTGTGTGTGTCTGATCAAAAATATAGACACAATAAAACAACTTCCCACGTCTAGTCACCATCACTTTATAAACAAAAGGAGGTGTTAGCAGCAAAAAAGTAGCAATCCTATCACGTCTGAGCAAAGAAATCCTCCGAATTGAATAGATTTCTATTTAAGAAGATTTTACCAGACGAGTCTCGTTTTTCTCACTTGGCCACCGGTTAGTGACAACTTTGTTGATAAAGTGACGCTAGCCGACGATGAATGGAAACAGAAGACTCCAAGCCACAGAGTCAGGTGGTACCATCTAGGGGACCTTGAACCCCAAAGTAAATCTGCAAGGCAGACACTGTGGTCCCATGTGCCGTGGGAGGCCAAGTCACTTTGCTCACAAGCACCCAGCGGCCCGTGATGGGGAGGACTGGGAACCAGTGGGCCTGGCTCCAATCGCTCCGTCAGAACTGTGTGACAGCCCGCCCGAGTGTGTTCTCCGGGGAAGGAGCCGAGGGCTTCACGAGCACCAGCACGGGCCTTGGGGGAGGGCAAAAAGTGCCCTCCCCACCCACGACCCCAGCAGGCTCTAGCCCCAGCCCAAGGAACCAGCCTGTTGACACAAAACCACCAAGGATACGCAGCGGGGAAAGCCGTGCCACTGAGAGAGGTTGCGGGGGTGGGGGGAGGGTCTGGGGGGAGACGGCACGGAAGGCGTGCAAGTATTTTGTCTTTCATCGACATGGAATCTGAACGTGCAGATTATAAAGATTACAACGATTTATCGTCAGAAGCAGGCGAGTCTTTCCGGAGGGCGGCTTGATCATTTACATTATTTTTAAAGACGTGTGTTCCCTTTGAACCGATAACTCCATAGCTAGGAAATTATTATTCTTATTACTATTATTATTTAAGATTTATTATTTACTTTGAGAGAGAGAGAGAGTGCATGTGAGTGGGAAGGAAGGGGCAGACGGAGAGTCAAGCAGACCCGACGTCCAGTGAGGAGCTGGACAGGAGGCTCGATCTCATGACTCTGAGATCACAACCTGAGCCACAGCCAAAAGTCAGGTGTACCACCCAGGCACCCCATCTAGGAAATTATTTTAAGGGCACAATCAGAGGACAGTGTGTGAAGGTGAACATCTCAAGGACGTTCACTCTAGTCCTCCCCGGGGTACAGGAAGCCTATTTGAAATATAAACTTCTGTCCTCAGAGCTCTGCTCCATAAAGAAGCATAAACTGAGGAGAGCCGTGCATGAATTCTAAGTCAAGTACTCCCGTCAAAGAAGAGACTAGGTCTGGGGCCAGCCATGGCTGGAGGCCGAGTTCGTGACCTTGAGCAGGTCACAATCTCTTCGATGCTCAGTTTTGGGCTAAGGACGTGGCAAGAAGAGAAGCAGCCTTCCCAGAGTCACCACGACCTGCGAGGTCCAGGACAATAATCCAACCAAATCTCTCAGTGGGTGGGGGGAGCAGAGAGGGGAGATAGTGCTGGCAGGTGTAAGTGGGAGTTGTCATTTTTAAAAATTCATTTCCAATTTCAGCTCTAAACCCTTTGTATTACAGCAACTTGGTGCAGGCGAGTCAGACAGGGCTGAGCTCAAGACCACGGTGCTGGGGGGGAGGCTGCCCGTCTGCACGATGTAGGCCCTGGGGCTCCCTGCTCCTGGCAGCCCCGCCGCCTGAATGGGGGTGCAGAACGGCAGGTCTGTACCACTTGGGTCATTTACGTTCCCCTGGTATTTAGCACGAGAGGAGGAGTAATTGCCCTGGCAGTGTCCTGGCTGAATTCCAATTTGGGTGATTACATTCTGCCTACTTAAAATTCCCCTCTCTGGTATCCATGGTAGAAGCAATTCTTCAAACCCTCTCCTGTTAGGGGGAATAAAAATTAAAAGAAAGAACCAGCCTCATCTTCTCCAGCACGAAGTATATGGGACTGCTCTGAGCACCCAGGAACGGTTTCTTTTTAAGCAGGGAGTCGACGATCCCCATTGGAATAAATCTGTCACACAGGCTGGAATTTTCCAGAAAGATCCCGTTGAAGGAGGGGAAGCCGAGGGAGTGGGGGCTGTGCGTCTGAACATGGAGAATCCTTATGTGGAGTCTCTTGGGTGAGGCCGCCCGGTTGCCTGCTCAGGTCGGGTGCCATGGGGTTGCAGCTCAGACTTCAGACGCTCCCCCATCCGGCCCCCCGTGCCCCCAGCCCTCCCCAGAACGCCTCCCGCCTGTTGCATGCTCCGTATTGCTTAATTATAGAATATGAAATTGTTTCCTTTCATTTGGATGCTATTGGGAATGATGTATGGATAACAGCTTGAGAATTCAAATTATACTACAGATCAACATGACCCGAGAGAAGAAAAAATGTTTTGACTATTACACTAAACAAACCGGGCTGGGTGTCAGAGAGACACGGGCTGTGCAAAGCTCCCCGTGCATGATTTGCACCCGTCCTAAGTGGCTTTATTAATTAAAGTGCGCCGGGACCTTGCAACGTTTGTACCTAATGTGTTTTCTCGACACACGTGCGCACAACAAACGGGTCCGTGAAAACACAGGAAAGTTGGATTTCATCAAGTTTGCCCCTCCCTCCGTGGCCTTA